>NW_020648415.1:0-152686 GCF_003573695.1 Papaver somniferum
CTTCGGCTTTATGATTGCATCTAAATTAAGTTGGTATGTATTTTTCTTTTAGTCTATGAAATGTCTCTTGTGGAAATTGTACTTTGATATTACATAATAATACTATGACACTGTATAATAATGTTCGAGAATCTCGATTTCTCTCATTGTTATAGATACGGATCTTCAACAACGGTGATGCTAAACTTACAAACTTTGGGATCATTGGAGTACTTGGAAGGACGAAGATTTCAGGGAACATTGAAGATTAGACTATGAAATAGGAGCCACTAAAGTGTACCTTTTTTGTATTCCATATGTATTAATATTTTTTGTCACTAAAATTTACAAAGGGGGAGATTGTTAGAACATTGCTCGGTCGACCTCGCATGCGTTGCTATCTCAAGCATGTTTGTCAATGTTAGTGATCAAAACTATGAGTCTTGATTTCTAGCCTACATAACTAAGTCTCAGACTAGGATAGAAAAGTGTAGTTGAGCTCAAGGACTTCATGGCGATTCATCATACAACGAAGAATATCTATACAAGGAACCGTGGAACTTCATTAACAAAAAGGTATGTGGAGACTTGAACTTATCTATCACTCAAAAGTCTATCTATTCTATCTTCTACTTCTTAAGAGACAAAAGTCGTATGCTATATATACTAGATCATACACACTTGACATTTCGAGCTGAGCATTCATTGCTTATCTTTTATCTCGAAATCATGTGTTGGTAAAGCGTTTCGATTTGATCAAGTTTATCTTCACGTAGTGACGGAAGTCATGAAAAGTTTCAATCACTTTGAGAGTTGCTCTGACGTGAATCGGTCTGTGAATAACGGCTACATAGCGTCCTCTGAGAATGTATCAATGATTGAAATAAGAGTTTAGATTATATAACCATGTATTCCTTGAACTTAAGTTTTCGAACTTTGTTGATCAAGAGAAATCGGGAGGATTGTGGAATTGGCTTTCTAAGTCCGCGAACCCAGTCCGCAGACTCATTCTGCGAACTGTCGAAAGTTCTCGACCGAGAATTTCTGCTGGATTTTTCAAAACTCGTTTGTGTGCTTAGTCCGCGAACTGGCGAAAGTTCTCTTTCCGAGAATTTCAGCTGAGTTTGGAAAACTCAACCGATTAACTTAAGTCCGCGAACTTATTTGTGAACTTAAGAGGTTATGATCTAAAGATGTGCTCTGAACATGAAACATTAAATTACTAAGGAATGCTTTATGCAAACCATGGCTATAATGTTCATGAGCCGATTCAAATCGAATCAAATCATCTTTGTTTCAATTGTGTCTTATGTAGTTACATAAGATCTCATAGCAATTGAACAAATTTTTAACTAGTTCATTTGAGTCAATTGAACTAGTTATGGTGAAGAAGAACAAGGTTAATATGAAATGCTCATATGGTTAACCTTTTGGGTTACTATGTTGAACCAACATACACGTACACGTTTGGCAAGGTTTTCACGAACCCAGTAAACGTTTACCCAAGTGTGTGTGACAAGCTAAGTTTTAGATCTAACGGTTGAGAAATATTAGCTTGAATCTAAATCAGGTTTTAATATAACGGTGAATAATGATTGCTTTGTAACTAAGGAAAAACCCTGATTTGAAGGCTATATAAAGGAGACATCTAGCATTGGGAAAAACTAATCCCCACACATCTGTGTGATACTAGTGCGCTCGCTAGAGTCGATTCTCCTTTAACCTTTGGTTTTCTTCTCTAAAACCAGGTTAACGACTTAAAGACTTCATTGGGATTGTGAAGCTAGACCGATACTATTTTTATCGTAGTTGTGTGATCTTATCTTGCATCTTCTATCGTACGACTACAATCGATTGATTGGCTTGGGATCGTGAGCGTTCTCCGATAGGAAAGATAAAGAAGTCACAAACATCTTCGTCTCACTGTTTGTGATTCTTTGACAATCCGCTTGTGTAGTCATGAAGTATTGTAGAGAGGTGATTGATTAATCTAGGCTGTTCTTCGGGAATATAAGTCCGGATTATAATTGGTTCCTGTTCACCTTGATTTTATATCTTAAGACGTAACAAAACCTAGGGTTTATTTGTGGGAGACAGATTTATCCTTTGATAGACTTTTCTGTGTGAGACAGATCTGTTTATTATCAAGTCTGTGATTTTGGGTTGCAGCAACTCTTGGTTAAGGGTGAGATCAGCTAAGGGAATCAAGTCCGTAGTATCCTGATGGGATCAGAGGCGTAGGAGTACAATTGTACCTTGGATCGGTAGGAGACTCATTGGGGTTTAACTATAGTCCATTCTGAAGTTATCTTGGGGTAGGTTAGTGTCTGTAGCGGTTTAATACAATGTGTATTCAATCTGGACTAGGTCCCTGGGTTTTTCTGCATTTGAGGTTTCCTCGTTAACAAAATTTCTGGTGTCTGTGTTATTTCTTTTCCGCATTATATTTTATATAATTGAAATAATACAGGTTGCGCGTTCGTGATCATCAATTGGAAATCCAACCTTTGGTTGTTGATTGATTCTTGGACATTGATCGTTGGTACCATCCAAGTTATTCCTTGTATTTGATAAAGACTCGCTATTGTTTTTAGCTTGAGTAAAAATCAAATCAAGAGAGCGATATTAACTCTTTGAGATACTTTTATCTAGATTGAGTCTGACTGTCTAGTTGATTCTCTAAAAAAGTATTTCGGAGTTAGTCCATATAGATTTCTAAGCGAAATATTGGGTGGTGTTGTTAGACCCCCGCTTTTTCAGGGTGTTATATATAAGCATTGAATATATATCTATTGTTTAAATACTTCTCTGCATTTGAATCGTTGCTTTACAAGGATCGTATATTGATCTCTTTTACACGTTATTGTCCTTGCAGTTTACATGGTTGGATAGTGCCAAAGTTCTACAGAGACATTATTTTTTGGCCGCAGAAAGAGGCCGAGGAACTTTGGTTTAAAGATCCAACACCAGTCTAAAGGCAGGCTATTCTAGTCCTCTTATCTGTATGCAGAACAATAACACTCCATGTGTGAGATCAAAGAGGCCAAGAGTTGCTTCTAGAGACGAATTTTCATATGAAGATGGTTGGTGGTGATAATTAGGTATATCTTTTACTAGTGGAAAATATTATAAATGAACGAATATTGAAAGTTGAAACCATGTGAAGGGTGTAAGTACTAGTTATCTTTCTATAATATCATCCTTGATTCTTGATACTTCAACTCATCTAGTAGTAAATGGTGTTTGTATGACAGACTTGTCTGATTGTTGTACATCCATTCTATATATTCACTTTTCAGTGATTATTTCGCACTTGTTTTATATTTCAGTAATGTTGAACCCTTTAATTTTCTATAGGTGTGTCATTCTGAAATTGTTGACTCGGTTCCTCATCCTATAGGATCTCGATTTGCTGGTTTGGAGTTGTCTTTATGAGACTTAGAACTTAGATATGTCTTGGATAAAACCATGACTTGATTATTCATTTTGTTTTGTGACTTTGAACTAGTGTAAACTGAATTCAGTTATGAATCGGGTAACCAAGATAATTATTTTAAATGGACATTTGAATTTATAAAATCAGGTTTTATTTTTGTTTAGATCGAGTTTAAGTCAGACTTATTCAATTCCAGTCAGAAATACTACAATCAGCCAGATATGATTTGCAATTCTGTTGAATCATCTTTGGAATTTGGCTGATTTTTTTTAATATAAAACTAAATATACGATGTAATCTAGGTGCCATATCTAGCGACAACCAGAGAGTATCGTAATTCTTAGTCAAATAGAAAGTTTCGTTCCATAAAAAGACACTAAATCTACGACACTTTCAGTGAGCGTCGTATAACTCGCTAATACGACACTTTCTGAATATCTTAAAACGGATTTTTTCCGCTAGTGAATTTGAAACTAAAAATAGAGTATCTCAGTCGATTTGGAAAATTATTCCCTGACACTTTGTACGTTTTTTGATTCTAAAGTCGCCTCTATTGACCTTTTAGTTCTACTACTGAAAAGACTTCGCTTGGGAATTGGTGAATCCAGGTCCGAATATCTTTACGTTAATAGTTCGTGAATCCTGATCTTTCATTCTGTTATCGATTTTTCATAATATCTTTCAGGAAAAATAGATATTAATCATAAAGTTCTATTCGTCCCAGACTTTGTGATTCCTCAAGATAGATATCTAAAGATTGACTTGATTTTTCTACTATTGTTCTCGAGAGTTGGTTAAGAATCTAGGTTTATCTTTGGTATTTGTTAGTTACTGATTCATGAGGTTTATTGGCTTGTAATTAAAAAGATTTGCATACCTTAATCTTTGATCTAAATGGAAATCAAATAGACTTATCTGTTAGAGGCAGATTGGTATTAAAAGTATTCACTTCGGCCGAAGCAACTCTTAGGATGTAAAGGATGTTATCTAAGTGAATGAAGTGCGTAGAACATTGCGAGGTTCATAAGACGTAAAGAACGCGACTGTAACTAAATTGATTGTAGGGTGAATTTGGTATCAACTACATTCCAGTCTGAAGTTTCATAGTAGGATAATGTTTGTAGTGTCTTAATACAGTGTGATGTTCAATCTAGATGAAGTCCCGGGGTTTTTCTGCTATTGCGGTTTCCTCGTTAACAAAATTTATGGTATCTTATGTTTTTATTTTTCTATGTCATATTATTTATATTTACAATTGGATATGTAAAGGTTTGTACGTACAATCTATATAGATAAGTTCGTTTAATTAAATCGATTATGAGACTATTTTCTTGTAGAATTCGTATCTTGAAAGAGATTAATCAATTGAAAGAATTTTTCGATTGAATTATTTAGATACAACTGGATTGATCTAGGATATTGATTTTTTAGATCGTCCAAGTACTCTTCTTAACAATCAAGTTCACGGGCCTTGTGTGCATATACAAACTGATTGAGTAGAGGTTGGGATATTAACTCTACACATATCATCAAGGATAATTAATTAACTTGGTATGCTTGCAATTGTCTTAAGTTTTGTCTATATAGATTTCCTAATGAAAATTGGGCGTATTTCGTATCTCTTGGATTTTCAGTACACAAGAACTCTTGGACAATCTAAAAAATCAATATCCAAGAACAACCTAGTATGTATCGGAACACTACACGAACCAAATACAGTTAGAAAATCTGTCTAGGTTGAATATTGAATCACTTACTGTTAATTTAATTATTATATCAACACAAATATGATGCGGAAGTAAAAATTAAAGAAATACATAGAGAAATTTTGTTAACGAGGAAACCGCAATAGAAGAAAAACCCCGGGCACCTTGTCCAAATTTGAACTCAAGCTGTTACACCAAACTCCTACCAGAATAACAATTCTCTTTAGAAATTCCTCTTATAAATATTCTATCAGAACACCAATTCTTTTTATAAACCACTCTCGAAAATGTTCTATCAGAACACCAAATCTCTTCATAATTACTTTTGAAAATATTTTAGCGGAATGCCAATTCTCTTTAGAAACTGCACTTGAAAAAATCCTCTATCAAAGCGTTCGTACTCTTTAAAAGATGCAAAAACACCGTTAATACTTTTTGACATTTTGGTTTCACAAAAAACCAATTTAATTTCCCTTTAGATGTGAACCAAGATTTTGGAAATCTTGTGTTTTTTTTGATAAAAACAATTACTAGGTAAAAGCAATAACAAAATAAATTAGGGTTATTATAGATTAGGGTTATTATACTCTTCAAAATGGAAGAGAAACCTAATTATTCTACGACAAGAACAACTAGAATAAATCCAGAGATATCTTATTAAAACTTTGAAAGGATCTTATTATACTAATAATAATCCACTAAACGAGTGATTTTAGAAATATTTCATTGTTTGATGATATAGGTCATCTATTGTGGGACAAAATCTAAAAGTAGAAACTACCATTTGGTCTTAGAAATAATATAATATAGTTAGTTTGGTCCTGTGGACCTAGTCAAATGGTTATTTGGTCCTTTTTTAAAATATGGTAATTTTTTAAAATATATATTGTTATTTGGTCCTAAAATTTATTATTTGGCCCAGGGTGGACAGTACTCATGCGGAATGACATCATGGATGATGTAATCGTCTTTTGGTAGTGGCAGGTACCTTTTTGGGACCATATATATATTTAATTATTGAGATAGAAGGGAATTATTTTTAAATTTGTTTTCTCTCCTCTTTTTTCTAGATCTACTTTCTATGTTTTTTTTTCCTTGTTTTTTCTTTTCTTATGAAGATGATAAAGACGACGATGATGAAAATGATGATGATGACTATGAAACGACGACGATGATTAAGACAATGATGATGAGACTATGATGAAAATAATCATTCTTCTTCCGTTCTGTTTAAGTTTTTGACGATGAAGATAATGAAGAACGGTGAAGTTTTTTTGTATTCTTCTTCTCTGCTACTATTGTTATTGTTGAAGATGATGAAGATAATGAAGATTTAGAGAGTGAACTCTATTTTTAGATCTTTTTATTAGGTGTTTATTCGAAAAGATGAACTCTTAATTGTTGTTGTGCGTTCATGTTAAAGAACGAACTCTGTTTTAGATCTTGAATTATTAGCTGTTCACTCAAATGAATGAACCCAGTTCATGGATTTTTTCGTGTATTCATGTTAAAGAATGAACTCTATTTTGGGTCTTAAATTATTATGTGTTCGTTTTTAGGAATAAAAATTGTTCTAGGTTTGAATTAGTTTGTTTTGATCGGTGTTTGACGGATGAAATCTGGTTTTTGTTCATAACGATGAAGCTTGATTGGGTGTTCATTTGAAAGAATGAACTCTGTTTTCATACTCGATTTAGTGATTTCAATTAGGTGTTCACCTGAAATAATGAACTTTGTTGTGTTCATAATAATGATTTCTTTTGTTGTGTGTTCAATTTTAAGAATGAACTCGAATCAATAAAAAGCATTACCAAACAACCGATAGCTCATCAAACCGAATGAACTCCTACAAGAAAATAAGTAGGAAGTTCAGAGTTTATCAAAGAGCATGAACTTCATTCTTATTATGAGTTCATTTTACAAAATAAATTGCTAGCGTATACGAGTTCATTCTAAGAAATGAACTACTAGAACTAGAATGAACTACCATGTTCTAAAATAGTGTTCATTTTTGGATGAACTACCATTATAACTAAAATAATGAAATTTTTCGAAACATGGTATGATGGGTAGTCATTGAGTAGATATCGTCGAGACCTATCCGAAAATATAAAATTTATTAATTTTTAACTTATATTTTGAGAGATATTTAATTTTAAGTTTGTTCAAATAATAGACTGAATCAAATATTTACTTTTATCTATTAATGTTAAGAAGAGAGACATTAGCAGAGAGAAATAAAGAAGGGTGAAAAAAAAATAAAGAAAGTATCCGAACTATCGAAGGGTAAAAAAATAAAGAAGGGTGAATAATTCGGTTTGATGAACTATCGAATGATACACGAATGTATCCGAACTGACCGAATCCGAATGATACTTTCAAACTATTTGAACTCCGAACCTAGTTCGTTGATTATATGGACCTTACGAATGATTCGCGAACGTATCTGAACTGACCGAATTCGAATGATATTTCGAACTAGAACTCCTATAGGTAACTCTCTGACCAGAGTTCTGTTGATTGGTTTTTGTTTGATTTTGTATATACTTTATATTTAAATACAATTATTCAGTTAAAATTTTCTATTGGTAGTTGTTTAACCAGTGTTTTATGTGTTGATTTTTTTTTAAGTCTATAAACTCGTTTTATAATACATTTATGCTATTAAATTGTTACTTCTTGTTAAAGAATCACGCTAAAATATTTTTTCCATCTTATACAAATCATATACAAATAAAATTAGTCTTGTAATAAGGTCATAGTGCTTATCAATTTATCATATATGTAAGCCGAATTTTAAGTGTCGAACTCACATTTATAAAACGAATATGCACGTACGTATGCCGTTCCGAACTAATGTCCGAACAACGAACCGTTGACCGGATTTTTGACAGAATCCATATAATTCCCGTACGTATGCCGTCCCAAACTACTACCCGTACCCCGAATTGCTAACTAGGTTATGTATCACGAAATGTGTTAATTTCGGCCGGGATGGCTGAGATTCCACCGAAAATTCCGGTCTGGGCATTCAAGGTAGTGAAATATTGGATTTGACCTAGCCGGAATTGAACGAAATTGGTTGTTAATTCTTGGTTGATTTTCGGTGGACTCGGCCAGAATTGACTGGAATTGGCCGGAAATCTCCGTTGAAATATTTGAAATTTGTATAGATCTTGATTTTTGGTCATTTTAAATAACGATTTATTTCTTTTTATAAAAATTGATAGTATTTAAGTATATCTATGTGTGAAAAATGTTTGATATACATATTATATGTATAAATAATTTGGAAACGAAATTTGGTCGGTTACTCTGATATTTCAACCATAAATCTTCCCGAGATAAAATTATCTTAACCGAAATTCAGAATCGATTACATTTTCATGTAAAGATGTAGGATCAGAATCTCGCATCGATAATGTCTCAGCGAAATTATCAACTACACAACACAACAGCGTCGCAGAACAATTTCAGAAATGATACGATAAACGACGTCAGCTAGAATCACGAGAAAGATGTGATAGTTCTGAGAAAATTAAAAAGCTTGCGAAATTAATATTTGTAAGGTTGCGAGAATGTAGCAAACCATACCAGAAAGAAAGGGAGAGATCTTTTTGAGTAAGAAACAAGTAAATAGGAGAGAGAAAGTCTAGAGCAGAGGTCATTCTTGATTCCTTTATCTTTTCTTGTAAGAACATTCAAAGATTGATCAATAAAATTAAGAGTGTAAACCTAAAAATGAGTTGAGTAATAATGAAATCATATGAGGGGTGTAGTGTAGGATTTCCGGCAACTACATAATGGCGCTAGAAACACGGACGTATTGAAGATTATTCTAGAAAAAATTGAAGATCAATATTGAGATTTGTGAAGATTTAGAGTGATTGATTAACAATTTTACATAATTTCTTGCAATATTGTTAACATTAAAGAAATGGCTAGGAGAAGAAATACATCAGAACAACCAACCACTGTTAGAAGAAGCAAGAGAATTGCTGGAAGAGAGAAATGGGAGAATCTACTAGAATGAGAAATAATGGAGAAAATCAAATTCAACCACCAATTTAACAAACAATAGTACAAGGAAGGAATACAGATTATGATAGGGTGAGTATACACACTTGGAAATCAAATTCGGCAGAAGAAGCAGAAGAAGAGCAACAAAACAGAAACCATAGACAGGTAGAGAGAAATCAAGAATTAGATGAAGGAATAATTCATGGAGATGAGGAAATTAGAGCGTTAGAAACGTTGAGACGAAGAATACATGAAGAAAGAAAAGCTGAGGCAGAAGAACGTGCAAATCTAACAAGGCAAAATCACGAATTAAGGATGGAGAATATAAGAATACATAATAGAAGATCGAGAAGTATTACAAAATCATATTCAAGATCGACTAGAATAGAAATGAGGCGACACTCACCTACAGTCAATGCTGGAAACAATATTCAAGAAGAAATATCAAATCTTAATGAAAAATATCGCGAAAATAGAGAAAGAGCTGATGATCGTTACGTTCCACAAAATGAAACTTTTGATGATGGGAAAAATGGTGGAAATCAAGAGAACGGACAACGTCAGGGACGAAATGACCAAGATGGCGAAGGAAATTGAGAGGAAGGAAGAATAATTTTACATGAAAGAGAAACTCAAAGAAATCAACAGACGATTGAAGAAGAAATTGAAAGACATTATGCTGAACAAGCACGTTTAACCTGCGAACGTGAAAGACTGAGAGCGGAAATGGAAGAACAAGAGATTCAGGAGATAATTCGCCAGAACAATCACGACAATCGAGAAAGAAGGCGTACACAAAACCGGAATAACGGTAACCTCAATGAAGAGTATGATAGAGTACAGAGGATGGCTGAAAGACATCGAATGAAATTGATAAGAAATGAACAAAATCATGGAGGGGAAAATGAAAGGCATCATCATATGATAATTCAAGATAGATATGAGGAAGAGAATCGCAGAAGAAGACGAGATGAGGATAATGAACGCAGAAGAAGAGAGGCGAAATTAAAAAGACCGATGGATCAAAATTCAGGTGTAAATAAACAAATCATGAAAGAATTAGAAGAAATGAGAGGAATGCTAAATAATAGAGGAGAAGTAGGCAGAAGAAAATTGGATGAAGCAATAGAAGAAGCTGAGAAAACTCCGTTTACAAGGGAAGGACAATTAGGAGGAATACCACCGAAATGCAATTTTCCCACATTAACCAGCATTTTTGATGGAACAACTTGTGAAATTCAACACATTAAAGCCTATGTGAGGTGCATGTTCCAATGGGAATCATGATGTCGTATTGTGCAAATATTTCGCATCCAGCTTAACAGGAGAGGCATTAAAATGGTTTGAAGGTCTACCAAAGAATACAATAACATCCATCAATCATTTGAAGACTACATTCCTAGGGGCATATATAAGTAATAATTCTTCGCGACCTAGTATAGAAGATGTGTTTGGATTAAAACAGAGGATTGGCGAAAGTTTGAAACACCTGACTAAAAGATGGAGAACAATGTGTAGCAAAATGGCTGGCCGTGTAGATGAGAGATATCTTATATTATCATTTATCAATGCTACGTTTGCAACAAACCTATTGTACGTCCAAATTTTCAGAGTCAAGAATACGATCACAATGACTGAATTGCGAGAAATTCAAGAAGAATACATTGCTCTAGAGGAAAGGCAAAATGAAATGGGATCATATCCAGTTTCGAACACCAACTCACAAATAGCGAATGCAAGCTTATTACCCAAACTAATAAACACAGTAGCGAATACTTCGCAAGTACAACAAGAGAAGGTGACGGGTAACAATCACTAGAAACTGGTGGGTATGGAAAGCCGAGATCAAGAGGAGTATGAAAGAGAAAGAAAGTTCTACAATTGTGGTGGAAATAAAAAGATTCAAAGACTCGATCAACCACAAGAAACTTATGGAGGTCAAAGACAAAATTATAATAGAGGACAAGGAAGTCACAAGGTGGTATGGGAAGAAATCAAGATGCCACCTATAAATGCAAGTGTAGAGAAAATATGGGAAGCTATAATTTTGATGGAGAATATACCAACACCATGGAACATGGGAACAGAACCACCTCCAAACCACAGAAGCCATGAGTTTTGTTCTTATCACCATTTTCATGGACATATAACAAATGATTGCAGAAATATAAAAAGAATTATTCTGAGAATGATAGATCAAGGAAAACTAAACCACTTTTTGGTAGGACACCCACAATCTCAACCATTACCACCACCACCAGAGCATCACGAAGTAAACACGATGAAAAAGAAGGAAACATTTTTCATAGAAGTTGGTGCAAAAGCAAAGAATCTATTCTGTCACTCTATCGTACATTCGCACAAGACAATTGAAGATTTTCATGACAATGTTTTAAGTAGAGTGTTCGCAAGAGATAATTATGGAAGAGAAGTTATGAATATTGCGAAAATCTCGCCACTAGAGGAATGACAGAAACAAATCATTTTTTTTACCGCAGAAGAAATTCCCGAAGTAGAAGAGGTGCATGATAATCCATTGGTAGTAAAATTAGAAATTAATCCAAAACCGAAAGAAGATGAGGATGATGAAGCTGAAGATTCATGGGAAATTAATAGAATTCTAATCGATACTGGAAGCTCTGTGAACATCTTATTTTATCATACTTATAAAATTATGGGAGGAAGAGATGATTATCTTATACCATCAACATATAAGATATATGGTTTTAATGGTACTGTTAACAAGCCTAAAGGGGAGGTTACTGTGCGAATTCCATTGAAGGGAATATCTTCTGAAATCTTATTCTGTGTCGTTGATGTAGAATCACCCTACAATGCGTTAATTGGTCGACCTTGGCTACATGGAATTCTAGGTGTAGCTTCAACTTTCCACCAATGCATCAAATTCCCTCACTCCAGCGGTGTAGGAATCATAAAGGGTGATTGGATTGAAGGAAAAAGGTGCTACGAAACTGAGATAGAATCTTGCGAAGGAAGAGAAAACAAGAAGGAAAACTGGCGACACAAAATCAAAGATACACAGAGAAGTGAGAGGTTGATGGTGGATGCAATCGAAAGAAAAGAAGAAGAGGTATTGCGAAACTAATGCTAGCTCAGAATAAAAATGATGAACATACCACTACCAAGGAAGCAGTAGCAGAAAATAATAAAGAAGCAGAGGATGGCAAAGGTAATAAAACACAAGAAATGTAAGAATGATTAAGTTGTTGCGACACTCTCGCAATAAGTAAAATTCTTAAAAATACATTTTATTGAATGACAAAATTGAGATTGCGAAATCCAAATACAATATGATGATGTGCGAGACTCTCGCAGAGATAATGAATTTTACAGAAGACAATCAGACAAAAATGACAAAAGAGAAAGGGGGAAACCTTTATGGCGTACACCCTAGTTCGCGAATGCAATTTCGCAAGAGGAAAATGTAAGACCTAAAGTACGTCATATAAGGGGGTACCTGTTGCATGGCTCAGGGAAAGGCTACACCGCCACCGGAACCTGAGTCATGGAGATTTGGGGTCAATAAAGCCCATCCGGTAGAGGCACCTTAGATTCTCAGCTTAAGCATATGACTTAGGTTGGGCGACTAAGGTAATAAGGACTCTCCCAAGGAGTGCAGATCTGATCAAGGCGCTGAGGTACACGGTTGAGTCAAGAGTGTCAGGGGCGTTTGAAGCGCACCTTGCCATTCTTGACAAGTCTTGGCTTATACTGCACTCGGCCTGAAGAAAACCCCACTTAGGGTGCAGTATCGTAACCATACGCCCTATAGGTAAAAGGGATAAGAGGCTGCGAAAACAACTGGTTGTTGTTAAGACTGGATGGGAGGATCTAACCTTGTATGGTAGAAGTACGCCTTAAAGGGGAAACCAGGGGGGAGATAAGGGCGGCACCCTCCATTAGGGAGCTGGTAAGTGTCTTAAGACGCAAATGTCACGAGGCTTTTTATTCGCAAGGGTATTAAGGCTTGTCATATTTGTGCAACAATCCTGAAGAGGCAATAATACAGAAGAAAAAGATAAGACGAGATCAATGGGTTTTCGCATGAAAGTGCGAAGACGTCCTGCGATTTCGTCGCAAGACGCCAATGTCATGAGTCTTTATTTTCGCAAGAATATTTAGGCCTGTCATATTGTTGCAACATTCCTGAAGAGGCCATAAATACAAAAGAAAAAGTTAAGGCAAGATCAATGGTTTTTTGCATGAAAGTGCAAGGACGTCCTGCGATTTTGTCGCAATGACAAGAGGTGGCATAATAAGACCTTTAATTAGGAAGGAAAAATAAGACCACACAGGAATGATATTTTGAAAAGAATCAGAATTCACTTCGCATAAGATTGCGAAGTTATACATAATTAATTGCTAAATTGAGGCATAAAATAAGAAAAATTTATAAAATCTCTCATTTGGATACAAATAACAGAGGGAAGTATGGGAATGAATGAAATTAGAAAATGTTATTTGTTTCCATATGATAGATTTACACAAAAATTCAAAAATTATCTTTCATTTTTTGGATATGTAGAATGTCGCAAGAGTTAGCGAACAAAATAATAAAAACAAATAAAGAAATATAAAGTGAGCTAAATGGGAAGAAACATACCTCTTTCTCCTTCTCGGGCCAAGAGAAAACCCAAGGTTGATAAGCAGCGAGATTCGCAGGAAGAACATTTGACCCAGCAATGTAATGTCCTTTTAGCATTAAAGGAAAAACACACCATTTATAATCTTTGGATTGGAGAGGAGTTGTGTTTTTACCAGAATGCCAGTCAATATCTTGCATGAGAATTTTAGCTTCATCAATGTTATCTTTCCTTTTTAAGCGAATACCCCAACGAGTATTCTCTTTCGTCATGGAGATAAGTTCATAGTTCTCAAAGAAACTCACTATTGTGTATTTCTCAGCAATTATCTTTAGGTCTGCGAATTTGGGATCCATAAGTTCTTTGGAATACAGAGATCCTTTACCAGCACCACGGTTAGAGAACTCTAACATCAGACGGATGCAGTCCCCACTCAGTTGGAAGATAGCTCGCGAAAATCCCGAGTGAGCGAGAATTTCATAGAATAAAGGAAGATCTGGGTCATAAAGAGGAATAGGGAGACCTGCGAGAATCTGACCTAGCGAAATTTTGATTGATTGATCATCACAATACTGATCAGAGAAAAGTTTGACAAAAAGAATTGATTTGGCATTTTCACCAGGAATGGTGGAGAGTGTGAAACCTTTATCAGCAAGATCTTTTTGGACATCTTTTAAATTCTTCTCATGTCTATGACCACTTGGAGCCATATTTGAATATAGAGTATGGGAATGAATAAAAAGTAAGAAGATTGAAGGAGGAAAAAATACAGTAGCAGAACTTGCAGAAGAATAACAGAGTTGCAGAGATGAGAAAATAAAAAGAGAAGAGAAAGTAAAAAGAAAGTGGAAAGAAGAGTAAGAAGAGTATATAAAGGAGATTTGTTTTAATCGAAGAAATAAACATCATTAAGACGAAAAGACGTGAACGGTTGAAAAGCAGCGGTTACAGAAGACGTGTCAAGAAACAGATGGAAGAAAGAATACGTGTGATAAATGCAGAATATGAAGAGATGAACAGCTGCGGAATTTCTCACATCATTCTCTACTTTGCAGAGAAGATATGAGAAGAGTCAAGATGTAGGATCAGAATCTCGCAACGATAATGTCTTAGCGAAATTATCAACTACACAACACAACAGCGTCGCAGAACAATTTCAGAAGAGATACGATAAACGACGTCAGCTACAATCACGAGAAAAATGTGATAGTTCTGTGAAAATTAAAAAGCTTGCGAAATTGATATTTGTAAGGTTGCGAGAATGTCGCAAACCATACCCAGAAATAAAGGACAGATTAGCTGTCATCCACTATGTATTTCCCTATAAATAGTCGTTCAAGTTGTAAAGAAAGGGAGATATCTTTTTGAGTAAGAAACAAGTAAATAGGAGAGAGAAATTATAGAGCAGATGTCATTCTTGATTCCTTTATCTTTTCTTGTAAGAACATTCAAAGATTGATCAATAAAATTAAGAGTGTAAACCTAAAAATGAGTTGAGTAATAATGAAATCATACGAGGGGTGTAGTGTAGGATTTCCTGCAACTACACAAAAGAGAGAAAATAAAAAACACAAACAATACATACTTAAGATACTTTTATTAATTTTTATTTATGAAAAAAATTGATTTGGTATCAACTAAAAAAAAAATGACCAAATACCTATTTGTTTTCCCTTTTTTATTCTACTTCATATAGTTTATCTGGAGGCCTCACAATTTTTCTAAACCTTCACAGAGTTTGTCTTTTAGTGGAAGGGCTCATGATTTTTCTGGATCCCAACCTAGAAATTTTTTGACATATTCCTGTTTGGGTCCGGATTGACTGTTGGACAATTTCCCTCGACGAAGGCAACTTAAGTCGGTTTACCATTACCCTTTCCTTGTCCGGTTAGAAATTGTTAAACCGGTTTAGTTAACATATATAAGGAGACCAATATGTTGTGATTTTATAACACAAGGAGAACAAAGATAAGAGTTTGATAAGAGAAAGAAAGGATAAATTTTCCCGTGAGTAAGAAATAGCAAGTGAAGAAGAAGAGGAAATTGTGTTTTATGTCGAACAAAGTTGTTCATGAAGCTGCACAACTTATTCACCCATCTAATCCTCCATAAACCAAATATTTAAGTGAACATCGTCCACAAAGGGAAGAACCGGATTCAACCCAGTCATTTCAGGATGCGACATCTGCAGTAGTCGACAACATGACAAGCGGTAACGCCTGAAATTGATGTTCTACAAAAGAAAGCGTTTCACCATTACTCCCCGTATTTTCTAATCGCCTCATCCTTATGGCACTGTCATGTAACGGGCGTAGTGTACGCCGCACGCTGTAAACCGCCAAACCAATACCCAATGAGCATCCCCCAGTTTGTACTTCAGAGTTAGTCCATATAGATTGCTAAGCGAAATATAGGGTGGTGTTGTTAGACCCCCGCTTTTTCAGGGTGTTATATATAAACATTGAATATATGTTTATTGTTTAAATACTTCTCTGCATTTGAATCGTTGCTTTACAAGGATCGTATATTGATCTCTTTTACACGTTATTTTCCTTGCAGTTTACATGGTTGGATAGTGCCAAATTTATACAAAGACATTATTGTTTGGCCGCAGAAAGAGGCCGGGGAACTTTGGTTTAAAGATCCAACACCAGTCCAAATGAAGGCTATTCCAGTCCTCTTATCCGTATGCAGCTCAATAACACTCCATGTGTGATATTAGAGAGGCCAAGAGTTACTTCTAGAGACGATTTTTCATATGCAGATGGTTGGTGGTGATAATTAGGTATATCTTTTACTAGTGGAAAATATTATAAATGAACGAATATTGAAAGTTGAAACTATGTGAAGGGTGTAAGTACTAGTTATCTTTATATAATATCATCCTTGATTCTTGATACTTCAACTCATCTAGTAGTAAATGGTGTTTGTATGACAGACTTGTCTGATTGTTGTACATCCATACACTATATTCACTTTTCAGTGATTACTTCGCACTTGGTTTATATTTCAGTAATGCTGAACCCTTTTATTATCTGTAGGTGTGTCATTCTGAAATTATTGGCTCGGTTCCTCATCTGGAAGGATCTCGATTTGCTGGTTTGGAGTTGTATTTATGAGACTTAGAACTTAGATATGTCTTGGATAAAACCAGGACTTGATTATTCATTTTGTTTCGTGATTTTGAACTAGTTTAAACTGAATTCAGTTATGAATCGGGTAAGCAAGATAATTATTTTAAATGGACTTTTGAATTTATAAAATCAGGTTTTATTTTTGTTTAGTTTGAGTTTAAGTCAGATTTATTTAATTCCAGTCAGAAATACTACAATCAGCCAGATCTGATTTGCAATTCTGTCGAATCATCTTTGGAATTTGAATGTAAAACTAAATATACGACGTAATCTAGGTGCCATATCTAGCGACAACCAGAGAGTATCGTAATTCTTAGTCAACTAGAAAGTTTCGTTCCATAAAAAGACACTAAATCTACGACACTTTCAGTGAGCGTCGTATAACTCACTAAGATGACACTTTCTGAATATCTTAAAACGGCTTTTTTCCGCTAGTGAATTTGAAACTAAAAATAGAGTATCTCCGTCGATTTGGAAAATTATTCCCTGACACTTTGTACCCTTTTTGATTCTAAAGTCGCCTCTATTGACCTTTTAGGTCTACGACTGAAAAGACTTCGCTTGGGAATTGGTGAAGCCAGGTCCGAATATCTTTACCTTGATAGTTCGTGAATCCTGATCTTGCTTTCTGTTATCGAGTTTTTCATAATATCTTTCAGGAAAAATAGATATTAATCATAAAGTTCTATTCGTCCCAGACTTTGTGATTCCTCAAGATAGATATCTAAAGATTGACTTGATTTTTCGACGATTGTTCTCGAGAGTTGGTTAAGAATCTAGGTTTATCTTTGGTATTTGTTAGTTACTGATTCGTGAGGTTTATTGGCTTGTAATTACAAAAGATTTCCATACCTTAATCTTTGATCCAAATGGAAATTAAATAGACTTATCTGTTATAGGAAGATTGGTATTAAAAGTATTCACTTCGGCCGAAGCAACTCTTAAGATGTAAAGGATGTCATCTAAGTGAATCAAGTGCGTAGAACCTTGCGAGACATAAATAAAGCGACTGTAACTAAATTGATTGTAGGGTGAATTCGGTATCATCTAAATAAGCGACTGTAACTGAAGTTTCATAGTAGGATAATGTTAGTAGCGTCTTAATACAGTGTGATGTTCAATCTAGACGAAGTCCCGGGGTTTTTCTGCTATTGCGGTTTCCTCATTAACAAAATTTCTTGTATCTTATGTTTTTATTTTTCTATATCATATTGTTTATCTTTATAATTGGATATGTACAGGTTTGTACGTACAATCTATGTAGATAAGTTCGTTTAATTAAATCGATTATGAGACTATTTTCTTGTAGAATTCGTATCTTGAAAGAGATTAATCAATTGAAATAATTTTCCGATTGAATCATTTAGATACAACTGTATTGATCTAGGATATCTATTTTTTAGATCGTCCAAGTACTCTTCTTAACAATCAAGTTCACGGACCTTGTGTGCATATACAAACTGATTGAGTAGAGGTTGGGATATTAACTCTACACATATCATCAAGGATGATTAATTAACTTGGTATGCTTGCAATTGTCTTAAGTTTTGTATATATAGATTTCTTAATGAATATCGAATCACTTACTGTTAATTTAATTATTATATCAACACAAATATGATGCGGAAGTAAAAATTAAAGAAATAAATAATGAAATTTTGTTAACGAGGAAGCCGCAATAGAAGAAAAACCCCGGGGACCTTATCCAAATTTGAACTCAAGCTGTTACACCAAACTCCTACCAGAATAACAATTCTCTTTAGAAATTCCTCTTATAAATATTCTATCAGAACACCAATTCTTTTTAGAACCCACTTTTGAAAATGTTCTATCATAACACCAAATCTCTTCATAATTACTTTTGAAAATATTTTAGCGTAATACCAATTCTCTTTAGAAACTGCACTTGAAAAAATCCTCTATCAAAGCGTTCGTTCTCTTTAAAAGATGCAAAAATACCGTTAATACTTTTTGACATTTTGGTTTCACATAAAACCAATTTAATTTCCCTTTAGATGTGAACCAAGATTTTGGAAATCTTGTGTTTTTTTTGATAAAAACAATTACTAGGTAAAAGCAATACTAAAATAAACTTATAGATTAGGGTTATTATACTCTTCAAAATGGAAGAGAAACCTAATTATTCTACAACAAGAACAACTAGAATAAATCTAGAGATATCTTGTTAAAACTTTTAATAATTTTTATTTATGAACAAAATAGATTTGATATCAACTAAAAAAAGACCAATTACCTATTTGTTTTCACTTTTTTATTCTACTTCATATAGTTTATCTAGAGGCTTCATAATTTTTCTAAACCTTCACAGAGTTTGTCTTTTAGAGGAAGGTCTCGTAATTTTTCTGGATCCCAACCTAGCAAGTTTTTGACATATTCCTGTTCGGGTCCGGATTGACTGTTGGACAATTTCCCTCGACCAAGGCAACTTAAGTCAGTTTATCATTACCCTTTCCTTGTCTGGTTAGAAATTGTTAAAGCCGGTTTAGTTAACATATATAAGGAGACCAATATGTTGTGATTTTATAACACAAGGAGAACAAAGATAAGAGTTTGAGAAGAGAAAGAAAGGAGAAATTTACCCGTGAGTAAAACAAAAGCAAGTGAAGAACAAGAGGAAATTGTGTGTTATGTCGAACAAAGTTGTTCATGAAGCTGCACAGCTTATTCACCCATCTAATCCTCCATCAACCAAAGATTCAAGTGAACATCGTCCACAAAGGGAAGAACCGGATTCAAACCAGTCAATTCAAGATGCGACATCTGCAGTAGACGACAGCAATGACAAGAACAACAACAGCATAGGTTCCAGCTCAGATCAGGAGACAGTTGACAGTTTACAGCAAGCCAATCACCAACGCAATTGGGATCGGAAGATAGAGGAGGACGCATACGTACGGGATTGGGTTTGGCCGTCGGAGGACGCGTCATGGGAAGGAACTGGAAAAAGTGAACGAATGCTATACGACGTGTTTTCCTGTTTTGAAACTCTTTAGGAAAAAAAAGAAAACAATACGTTCCCTTCGGCAAAGTTTACTGAATATGGAAGTTATAACTACATTATGCTTGATCCATGGTTTTTTTATTTCTCTTTAATTCTGCATTATTTATTCTTTTGTTGCTGTTGTTGATTTCTTCTTGTGTTCCTTTTTTTTTTCTTCTTCTTCCAAGCGCCGATTATCAAATTGTTTCAGTTTAGGGAAATCATCACCATTCAATTAACTAGTACACACAAACCCCAGATAACTAATAATTTCTCTTGCACTGATCTTGCAATGGGACGTGGCTTCTTCTTGCAATCAGTTTGAGAACGAGTATGTCTTAGTCCCCTGCTAGTAGTCATAGTGCCATAATAATGTCCGGCTTAGCCCGAAGTTTGATGCGACATGGTGTAACTCATCTTAAAAGTGTGTGTCAGTTAAGTCAATCTTATGTTGCTCAAGACCATGCCGGCCCTTGGACCAGCAAATTAACAGAGATCTGACTTATCTTTTCATGAAACATGGTCATCAAGCTCACGTTTTTAACAGCATAGTTATATGGAACTTTCATTTTTCATGGAAGAAAATTAGTCTGGTGAAGTGACGATACCGGTCCTTGCTTACAAGAAAGAAACATGAACAGTCAATCAAGGAGGGTCCATTTTCGTAATCTTACTACATCTTTCATCATTCAACGGCCCATACGTCAAGTTCACCCATTTAAGTCCATACGTCAAGTTCGTTATCAAGTATTGCGTATCATGTTGGTAAAACAGAGTGGTACATATCAAATTTCCTTAATAACATGAAGAGAAGGTTGGTAAAACAGAGTGGTACATATCAAATTTCCCCAAAATCGACTGTCATCTTGGGGATATGTCTCAGGATTCCAGTTTATGGGAATATGCCCCAAACTAACGGTTTCCGTCAAGAAATCGTTAAATAGTCAATTTATCGTAAATGTGTTCGAACTTTTTATCCAATTTCTTCAAATTTTTATCTGTCTGAATATGTTCTTGAACCTTATAAAGGTGTTAGTATATAATATATATGTTTTTTAATTCGTATATGTAAACCAAGTGTATGTGCATTATGATTAAATAATGGTTTTGGATGGAATTTTGGACGGCTGGGGCATATTCTCGAAAACTGGAATATTGAAAAATATCCCAAGATGACAGCCGATTTTGGGGAATATCCCCAATATTCCCTTTTACAAACTGTTTGCATTTGCCGATTCGAAAGATGTCATGCTCATAGTTGTTGGGACAATTGGTGCTATTGTTAATGGAGCAGCGATGCCCCTCATGACTGTTCTCCTTGGGGATTTGATTAATCCATTTGGACAATCAGACACCACAGATGTTGTTCTTCTAGTTTCCAAGGTATGTATTGGTTTTAGCTAATCTGGGTACCATTTCAATTCCAATACCGAATGTCCAAGAAAATTAGCGGAAACTTCCAAACTGTGTGGAGATATCTTCCAAATTAAAATCCCTTACATGGAGGCTGGAGACAGGATAATTTGGGTTTGTGGAACCATGGGATCTAAGAGCCAACTCATGGGTTTATATATTAAACAAAATTAGATTCAATAATAAGCCGATTAGGCTTCCAAAATAAACCAGTTGTGTTTCCTTAATAAACAAAATGGGTTCAATAATAAGCCAATGGGGCTTCCAAAATAAGCCAGTTATGTTTCCACAATAAATAAAATGGACTTCAATAATAAGCCAGTTGGGTTTCCAAAATAAGCTAGTTATGTTTTCACAATAAACAAATTGGGAATAATAAGCTAGTTGGGCTTCCAAATAAGCCAATTTCCATGCGTCGTTTTAGTACGGTACTAACAAGAATGTTAGACAGTTCAATGAATACATGTTAATTTATTATTTTTCCTTTTTGCCCTGCACTGTAATAAGCTATTTATGTTTCCACAATAAACAAAATGGACTTCAATAATAAGCCAGTTGGTCTTCCAAAATAAGTTGGCTATGTTCTCACAATAAACAAATTGGGGTTCAATAATAAGCTAGCTGTGTTACTCAAAAGGGACGTACAATACTATCAGGAAATTTTGTACAGAAAAGTACCGATGGTAAAGGCAGTCTTACTTCTTGTCCTACTTCCTCTCTTCGATGGTGTAGTGACAGTCATTGAGGGCCTTTTCTACATGTTTTAGGAGATTCCTCCTTGTGTGTATCTTCTATCGTGTCCAAACGTAAAAAAGTCTCTACAACCAAGACATACGGACATCCTTCAATTGGTTTCTATTCGTCTCATTCAAAACTAGGAAACATTGATGTAACTCTGAGCAGCTTCTCTTGGAAAAAATCAGTGACTGATGAGTTAGATCAACTTCATAGACAAGTTGTGTGGAACCTTGTATCATGCAAGTCCAATGTCTATAATTAAGGTTTTAAATGGGTTTCTAGGAATGAGGGAGATTGTTTAAACACCTTCAGAAATAATCTCAGGCTCATTTCTCAAGGACACTCACATGTTGAAGAATTTGAGTTTAAGGAAACGATTGTTCCCATGGAATGCTTTTTAGCTTTTCAGCCTATTTATAATTGTCGCAGGTTACTTGACAAGTGCTTCAGGGAACAACAGAAGAAAAATCTCTGCACATGTGCCTTACCTTAGAAAGTCACTATAGGATAAACAAGGGGAGCTTTTTGATCCCATCATGTCTTCCTAACCCTAGACATTCGCGTCCCCATGTTTGTCTTGAGAAAATGGGGATTTGCGTCTTTTGTCTCAAGAAGTGTATTTTTGGTTATTTTTGTTTTTACCTATATAAATCTCTAAAAATACAAAAGTTGTTGTTTGTCCAGGGTTTCAGTCGTTCACGAAGGGTGTATCTCAAAAGCTTTTGTGCCATGACACCTGTTACTAGATGCAGCACAAGCAGGAATGCAACTCTTGCTGTAACGTACGTCGGTGTACTGGGATCCCCTCCACAAAGTTGAAGAAAGTGAAGGATATAATTAATGGTAAAAATCCTTACTCAAACTGGTTTTTTCGTCTTATCAAAGTGATGAAAACTTCAGGAACCTGGTAAAAGAATTCATCAGCAAAAGAAACAGCTTAATCTCGGATGTATGCATCCTTAGATGATATAATTCACTATGAACGAATGTTGTCTCATTATACAAACACTGTACGAAAACTGGAAAAAGAACTTAGTAAGCTGACAGTGTTTTCAAAAGATTTGGAGGAGTTGAATGATCGCATTGTCAATGGATTCTTCAATAACGAGATATAATTCTCTGAAGAAGCTTTAAAAGAGATTTTTGTTGCCTAGTATGTCTTCTTTTTGGTTTAGTTGGAAGAATAACTAGTGCTTTGAATAGGGATGATTGTGACTACACATAGCTATTCTTGTTTTCATCTTCTTATGATTATTCTTGAGGTTTATTGGTTTTAAATTCTAAAAATATTTGGAGGATGATGTTATTGCAGTATTTTAATGGTTTGATATATTGCAATATTTTTGTGGGATATGTATTGTTTGCGTCCTTGAACTTGCAGGTCCCATGTTGCGGTCAACAGTAAAGTCGTTCATGAATTAATATTCGTATTGATGAAAGGACGAATGGGCTTTTGACAAATACAAAAGTTATGCCTATGCAATCATGTATTTGATGGAAAATAGGACAAAATCTTTTGTTTGACAAGGATAAAGTCTATTATGTCGTTATGATGGAAAATATAAATGATCCTTGTATGTTTGTCCACGGTATTGATCTTCAGTGATCCATTTTATTATGTTTTACCGTGAAGGCTCCATTGTGTGTCTTATGTTGAGCACCTTACAACTGAGTCGATTATTCTTATTGGCTTTGTTGGTTGTTCCGTAAGATGCTATATGTTGAGCATTATGAACTAAATTAATCAACTAGTTTGGTTATTTAGTTTGTACTCCATAAGTTTTCTTTCTTATGTTGAGTACATGTACGGTTAAGGTTGTCATACTCTATGATGAACTTAGTCGGGGTTCCGTAAGTTTTCTTATGTTGAGCCCAAATTAATTAAATTGATTACTTCGGTGATTAGTTTGGTTATTTGTATTCCAATTGGATTAATTATAGGTTCTCTTGTAATTAATCAAGTTGAGTTTTCATATATTCCACAAGTTCTTGTGTTGAGTATATGAAAGGCTACATTATCATGTTCTATTGATTAATGTAGTCATATATTCCGTAAGGTTTTCCTTATGTTGAGTATGAGAACGATTAAGTTAGTCATGTCCGTATGATTACCTTAGTCGTAGATCCGTATGTTTACCTATGTTGAGCACCTTCAATTAAATTGATCACTTTTGTGGTTTGGTTTAGTTGCGTATTCCAATTGAATTAATCATGGGTTTAGTTGTGATTAATTTTGTTGAGTGGATATAGAAAATCATTTCAATGGTTTTTGGTGTCCAAATTAAAAAGTCCTTCTTTTCTTTCGAAATTAAGGTCGCTCTTGTTGTTCTTTCGGGAATGACATCAAATGGGGGAGAGTTCTTTTTAACTATGCTTAATGGTAATATCTTGCGGGATGTGCGGATGTGGAATTTTATAGGGGTTATCTTGTATCTTAAAACTCCTTGATGAATGCATTTAGCTTCGGCTTTATGATTTCATCCAAATTAAGTTGGTATGTATTTTTCTTTTAGTCTATGAAATGTCTCTTGTGGAAATTGTACTTTGATATTACATAATAATACTATGACACTGTATAATAATGTTCGAGAATCTCGATTTCTCTCATTGTTATAGCTACGGATCTTCAACAACGGTGATGCTAAACTTACAAACTTTGGGATCATTGGAGTACTTGGAAGGACGAAGATTTCAGGGAACATTGAAGATTAGACTATGAAATAGGAGCCACTAAAGTGTACCTTTTTTGTATTCCATATGTATTAATATTTTTTGTCACTAAAATTTACAAAGGGGGAGATTGTTAGAACATTGCTCGGTCGACCTCGCATGCGTTGCTATCTCAAGCATGTTTGTCAATGTTAGTGATCAAAACTATGAGTCTTGATTTCTAGCCTACATAACTAAGTCTCAGACTAGGATAGAAAAGTGTAGTTGAGCTCAAGGACTTCATGGCGATTCATCATACAACGAAGAAGATCTATATAAGGAACCGTGGAACTTCATTAACAAAAATGTATGTGGAGACTTGAACTTATCTATCACTCAAAAGTCTATCTATTCTATCTTCTACTTCTTACAAGACAAAAGTCGTATGCTATATATACTAGATCATACACACTTGACATTTCGAGCTGAGCATTCATTGCTTATCTTTTATCTCGAAATCATGTGTTGGTAAAGCGTTTCGATTTGATCAAGTTTATCTTCACGTAGTGACGGAAGTCATGAAAAGTTTCAATCACTTTGAGAGTTGCTCTGACGTGAATCGGTCTGTGAATAACGGCTACATAGCGTCCTCTGAGAATGTATCAATGATTGAAATAAGAGTTTAGATTATATAACCATGTATTCCTTGAACCGAAGTTTTCGAACTTTGTTGATCAAGAGAAATCGGGAGGATTGTGGAATTGGCTTTCCAAGTCCGCGAACCCAGTCCGCAGACTCATTCTGCGAACTTCGAAAGTTCTCGACCGAGAATTTCTGCTGGATTTTTCAAAACTCGTTTGTGTGCTTAGTCCGTGAACTGGCGAAAGTTCTCTTTCCGAGAATTTCAGCTGAGTTTGGAAAACTCAACCGATTAACTTAAGTCCGCGAACTTATTTGTGAACTTAAGAGGTTATGATCTAAAGATGTGCTCTGAACATGAAACATTAAATTACTAAGGAATGCTTTATGCAAACCATGGCTATAATGTTCATGAGCCGATTCAAATCGAATCAAATCATCTTTGTTTCAATTGTGTCTTATGTAGTTACATAAGATCTCATAGCAATTGAACAAATTTTTAACTAGTTCATTTGAGTCAATTGAACTAGTTATGGTGAAGAAGAACAAGGTTAATATGAAATGCTCATATGGTTAACCTTTTGGGTTACTATGTTGAACCAACATACACGTACACGTTTGGCAAGGTTTTCACGAACCCAGTAAACGTTTACCCAAGTGTGTGTGACAAGCTAAGTTTTCGATCTAACGGTTGAGAAATATTAGCTTGAATCTAAATCAGGTTTTAATCTAACGGTGAATAATGATTGCTTTGTAACTAAGGAAAAACCCTGATTTGAAGGCTATATAAAGGAGACATCTAGCATTGGGAAAAACTAATCCCCACACATCTGTGTGATACTAGTGCGCTCGCTAGAGTCGATTCTCCTTTAACCTTTGGTTTTCTTCTCTAAAACCAGGTTAACGACTTAAAGACTTCATTGGGATTGTGAAGCTAGACCGATACTATTTTTATCGTAGTTGTGTGATCTGATCTTGCATCTTCTATCGTACGACTACAATCGATTGATTGGCTTGGGATCGTGAGCGTTCTCCGATAGGAAAGATAAAGAAGTCACAAACATCTTCGTCTCACTGTTTGTGATTCTTTGACAATCCGCTTGTGTAGTCATGAAGTATTGTAGAGAGGTGATTGATTAATCTAGGCTGTTCTTCGGGAATATAAGTCCGGATTATAATTGGTTCTTGTTCACCTTGATTTTATATCTTAAGACGTAACAAAACCTAGGGTTTATTTGTGGGAGACAGATTTATCCTTTGATAGACTTTTTTGTGTGAGACAGATCTGTTTATTATCAAGTCTGTGATTTTGGGTTGCAGCAACTCTTGGTTGAGGGTGAGATCAGCTAAGGGAATCAAGTCCGTAGTATCCTGATGGGATCAGAGGCGTAGGAGTACAATTGTACCTTGAATCGGTGGGAGACTCATTGGGGTTTAACTATAGTCCATTCTGAAGTTATCTTGGGGTAGGTTAGTGTCTGTAGCGGTTTAATACAATGTGTATTCAATCTGGACTAGGTCCCTGGGTTTTTCTGCATTTGAGGTTTCCTCGTTAACAAAATTTCTGGTGTCTGTGTTATTTCTTTTCCGCATTATATTTTATATAATTGAAATAATACAGGTTGCGCGTTCGTGATCATCAATTGGAAATCCAACCTTTGGTTGTTGATTGATTCTTGGACATTGATCGTTGGTACCATCCAAGTTATTCCTTGTATTTGATAAAGACTCGCTATTGTTTTTAGCTTGAGTAAAAATCAAATCAAGAGAGCGATATTAACTCTTTGAGATACTTTTATCTAGATTGAGTCTGACTGTCTAGTTGATTCTCTAGAAAAGTATTTCGGAGTTAGTCCATATAGATTGCTAAGCGAAATATTGGGTGGTGTTGTTAGACCCCCGCTTTTTCAGGGTGTTATATATAAGCATTGAATATATATCTATTGTTTAAATACTTCTCTGCATTTGAATCGTTGCTTTACAAGGATCGTATATTGATCTCTTTTACACGTTATTGTCCTTGTAGTTTACATGGTTGGATAGTGCCAAAGTTCTACAGAGTCATTATTGTTTGGCCGCAGAAAGAGGCCGAGGAACTTTGGTTTAAAGATCCAACACCAGTCTAAAGGCAGGCTATTCTAATCCTCTTATCTGTATGCAGAACAATAACACTCCATGTGTGAGATTAAAGAGGCCAAGAGTTGCTTCTAGAGACGAATTTACATATGCAGATGGATGGTGGTGATAATTAGGTATATCTTTTACTAGTGGAAAATATTATAAATGAACGAATATTGAAAGTTGAAACCATGTGAAGGGTGTAAGTACTAGTTATCTTTCTATAATATCATCCTTGATTCTTGATACTTCAACTCATCTAGTAGTAAATGGTGTTTGTATGACAGACTTGTCTGATTGTTGTACATCCATTCTATATATTCACTTTTCAATGATTATTTCGCACTTGTTCTATATTTCAGTAATGTTGAACCCTTTAATTTTCTGTAGGTGTGTCATTATGAAATTGTTGACTCGGTTCCTCATCCTAAAGGATCTCGATTTGCTGGTTTGGAGTTGTCTTTATGAGACTTAGAACTTAGATATGTCTTGGATAAAACCATGACTTGATTATTCATTTTGTTTTGTGACTTTGAACTAGTGTAAACTGAATTCAGTTATGAATCGGGTAACCAAGATAATTATTTTAAATGGACTTTTGAATTTATAAAATCAGGTTTTATTTTTGTTTAGATTGAGTTTAAGTCAGATTTATTTAATTCCAGTCAGAAATACTACAGTCAGCCAGATATGATTTGCAATTCTGTTGAATCATCTTTGGAATTTGGCTGATTTTTTTTAATATAAAACTAAATATACGATGTAATCTAGGTGCCATATCTAGCGACAACCAGAGAGTATCGTAATTCTTAGTCAAATAGAAAGTTTCGTTCCATAAAAAGACACTAAATCTACGGCACTTTCAGTGAGCGTCGTATGACTCGCTAATACGACACTTTCTGAATATCTTAAAACGGATTTTTTCCGCTAGTGAATTTGAAACTAAAAATAGAGTATCTCAGTCGATTTGGAAAATTATTCCCTGACACTTTGTACGCTTTTTGATTCTAAAGTCGCCTCTATTGACCTTTTAGGTCTACGACTGAAGAGACTTCGCTTGGGAATTGGTGAATCCAGGTCCGAATATCTTTACATTAATAGTTCGTGAATCCTGATCTTTCTTTCTGTTATCGATTTTTTCATAATATCCTTCAGGAAAAATAGATATTAATCATAAAGTTCTATTCGTCCCAGACTTTGTGATTCCTCAAGATAGATATCTAAAGATTGACTTGATTTTTCTACTATTTTTCTCGAGAGTTGGTTAAGAATCTAGGTTTATCTTTGGTATTTGTTAGTTACTGATTCATGAGGTTTATTGGCTTGTTATTAAAAAGATTTGCACACCTTAATCTTTGATCTAAATGGAAATCAAATAGACTTATCTGTTAGAGGCAGATTGGTATTAAAAGTATTCACTTTGGCCGAAGCAACTCTTAGGATGTAAAGGATGTCATCTAAGTGAATCAAGTGCGTAGAACATTGCGAGGTTCATAAGACGTAAAAAACGCGACTGTAACTAAATTGATTGTAGGGTGAATTCGGTATCAACTACATTCCAGTCTGAAGTTTCATAGTAGGATAATGTTTGTAGTGTCTTAATACAGTGTGATGTTCAATCTAGATGAAGTCCCGGGGTTTTTCTGCTATTTCGGTTTCCTCATTAACAAAATTTATGGTATCTTATGTTTTTATTTTTCTATGTCATATTATTTATCTTTACAATTGGATATGTACAGGTTTGTACGTACAATCTATATAGATAAGTTCGTTTAATTAAATCGATTATGAGACTATTTTCTTGTAGAATTCGTATCTTGAAAGAGATTAATCAATTGAAAGAATTTTCCGATTGAATTATTTAGATACAACTGGATTGATCTAGGATATTTATTTTTTAGATCGTCCAAGTACTCTTCTTAACAATCAAGTTCACGGGCCTTGTGTGCATATACAAACTGATTGAGTAGAGGTTGGGATATTAACTCTACACATATCATCAAGGATCATTAATTAACTTGGTATGCTTGCAATTGTCTTAAGTTTTGTCTATATATATTTCCTAATGAAAATTGGGCGTATTTCGTATCCCTTGGATTTTCAGTATACAAGAACTCTTGGACAATCTAAAAAATCAATATCCAAGAACAACCTAGTATGTATCCGAACACTACACGAACCAAATACAGTTAGAAAATCTGTCTAGGTTGAATATCGAATCACTTACTGTTAATTTAATTATTATATCAACACAAATATGATGCGGAAGTAAAAATTAAAGAAATACATAGAGAAATTTTGTTAACGAGGAAACCGCAATAGAAGAAAAACCCCGGGGACCTTGTCCAAATTTGAACTCAAGCTGTTACACCAAACTCCTACCAGAATAACAATTCTCTTTAGAAATTCCTCTTATAAATATTCTATCAGAACACCAATTCTTTTTAGAAACCACTCTCGAAAATGTTCTATCATAACACCAAATCTCTTCATAATTACTTTTGAAAATATTTTAGCGGAATGCCAATTCTCTTTAGAAACTGCACTTGAAAAAATCCTCTATCAAAGCGTTCGTACTCTTTAAAAGATGCAAAAACACCGTTAATACTTTTTGACATTTTGGTTTCACAAAAAACCAATTTAATTTCCCTTTAGATGTGAACCAAGATTTTGGAAATCTTGTGTTTGTTTTGATAAAAACAATTACTAGGTAAAAGCAATAACAAAATAAATTAGGGTTATTATAGATTAGGGTTATTATACTCTTCAAAATGGAAGAGAAACCTAATTATTCTACGACAAGAACAACTAGAATAAATCCAGAGATATCTTATTAAAAGGATCTTATTATACTAATAATAATCCACTAAACGAGTGATTTTAGAAACATTTCATTGTTTGATGATATAGGTCATCTATTGTGGGACAAAATCTAAAAGTAGAAACTACCATTTGGTCTTAGAAATAATATAATATAGTTAGTTTGGTCCTGTGGACCTAGTCAAATGGTTATTTGGTCCTTTTTTAAAATATGGTAATTTTTTAAAATATATATTGTTATTTGGTCCTAAAATTTATTATTTGGCCCCAGGGTGGACAGTACTCATGCGGAATGACGTCATGGATGATGTAATCGTCTTTTGGTAGTGGCAGATACCTTTTTGGGACCATATATATATTTAATTATTGAGATAGAAGGGAATTATTTTTAAATTTGTTTTCTCTCCTCTTTTTTCTAGATCTACTTTCTATGTTTTTTTTTCCTTGTTTTTTGTATTCTTAAGAAGATGATAAAAACGACGATGATGAAAATGATGATGATGACTATGAAACGACGACGATGATTAAGACAATGATGATGAGACTATGATGAAAATAATCATTCTTCTTCCGTTCTGTTTAAGTTTTTAACGATGAAGATAATGAAGAACGGTGAAGTTTTTTTGTATTCTTCTTCTCTGCTACTATTGTTATTGTTGAAGATGATGAAGATAATGAAGATTTAGAGAGTGAACTCTATTTTTAGATATTTTTATTAGGTGTTTATTCGAAAAGATGAACTCTTAATTGTTGTTGTGCGTTCATGTTAAAGAACGAACTCTGTTTTAGATCTTGAATTATTAGTTGTTCATTCGAATGAATGAACTCAGTTCATGGATTTTTTTCGTGTTTTTATGTTAAAGAATGAACTCTATTTTTGAGTCTTAAATTATTATGTGTTCATTTTTAGGAATAAAAATTGTTCTAGGTTTGAATTAGTTTGTTTTGATCGGTGTTTGACGAATGAAATCTGGTTTTTGTCCGTAACGATGAAGCGTGATTGGGTGTTCATTTGAAAGAATGAACTCTGTTTTCATACTTGATTTAGTGATTTCAATTAGGTGTTCACCTGAAAGAATGAACTTTGTTGTGTTCATAATAATGATTTCTTTTGTTGTGTGTTCATTTTTAAGAATGAACTAGAATCAATAAAAAGCATTACCAAACAACCGATAGTTCATAAAACAGAATGAACTCCTACAAGAAAATAAGTAGGAAGTTCAAAGTTTATCAGAGAGGATGAACTTCATTCTTATTATGAGTTCATTTTACAAAATAAATTGCTAGCATATACGAGTTCATTCTAAGAAATGAACTATTAGAACTAGAATGAACTACCATGTTCTAAAATAGTGTTCATTTTTGGATGAACTACCATTATAACTAAAATAATGAAAATTTTCGAAACATGGTATCATGGGTACTCATTGAGTAGATCTCGTCGAGACCTATCCGAAAATATAAAATTTATTGATTTTTAATTTATATTTTGAGAGATATTTAATTTTAAGTTTGTTCAAATAATAGACTGAATCAAATATTTACTTTTATCTATTAATGCTAAGAAGAGAGACATTAGCAGAGAGAAAATAAAGAAGGGTGAAAACAAAAATAAAGAAAGTATCATTATGTATTCTAGTTAGTAATTCTCCGAATCGTTCTCGAATGATACAAGAATGTATCAGAATTGACCGAATCCGAATGATACTTCCAAACTATTTTAACTCCGAACCTAGTTCGCGGATTATATGGACCTCACGAATGATTTGCGAATGTAAAGATAACTAGTACTTACACCCTTTTTTTAAAGAATTAAAACAGAGTTCATTACTGTGGAAAATGGTTGAATCAAGGATGATATTATATAAAGATAACTAGTACTTACACCCTTCACATGGTTTCAACTTTCAATATTCGTTCATTTATAATATTTTCCACTAGTAAAAGATATACCTAATTATCACCACCAACCATCTGCATATGAAAAATCGTCTCTAGAAGTAACTCTTGGCCTCTCTAATCTCACACATGGAGTGTTATTGAGCTGCATACGGATAAGAGGACTGGAATAGCCTTCATTTGGACTGGTGTTGGATCTTTAAACCAAAGTTCCCCGGCCTCTTTCTGCGGCCAAACAATAATGTCTTTGTAGAAATTTGGCACTATCCAACCATGTAAACTGCAAGGACAATAACGTGTAAAAGAGATCAATATATGATCCTTGTAAAGCAACGATTCAAATGCAGAAAAGTATTTAAACAATAAACATATATTCAATGTTTATATATAACACCCTGAAAAAGCGGGGGTCTAACAACACGACCCAATATTTCGCTTAGCAATCTATATGGACTAACTCTGAAGTACAAACTGGGGGATGCTCATTGGGTATTGGTTTGGCGGTTTACAGCGTGCGGCGTACACTACGCCCGTTACATGACAGTGCCATAAGGATGAGGCGGTTAGTAAATACAGGGAGTAATGGTGAAACGCTTTCTTTTGTAGAACATAAATTTCAGGCGTTACCGCTTGTCATGTTGTCGACTACTGCAGATGTCGCATAATGTGATAGTTCTGTGAAAATTAAAAAGCTTGCGAAATTAATATTTGTAAGGTTGTGAGAATGTCGCAAACCATACCCGGAAATAAAGGACAGATTAGCTGTCATCCACTATGTATTTCCCTATAAATATTTGTAAAGAAAGGGAGATATCTTTTTGAGTAAAAAACGAGTAAATAGGAGAGAGAAATTCTAGAGCAGATGTCATTCTTGATTCCTTTATCTTTTCTTGTAAGAACATTCAAAGATTGATCAATAAAATTAAGAGTGTAAACCTAAAAATGAGTTGAGTAATAATGAAATCATACGAGGGGTGTAGTGTAGGATTTCCTGCAACTACACAAAAGAGAGAAAATAAAAAACACAAACAATACATACTTTAGATACTTTTATTAATTTTTATTTATGAACAAAATAGATTTGGTATCAACTAAAAAAAAATGACCAAATACCTATTTGTTTTCCCTTTTTTATTCTACTTCATATAGTTTATCTTGAGGCCTCATAATTTTTCTAAACCTTCACAGAGTTTGTCTTTTAGTGGAAGGGCTCATGATTTTTCTGGATCCCAACCTAGAAAGTTTTTGACATATTCCTGTTTGGGTCCGGATTGACTGTTTGACAATTTCCCTCGACGAAGGCAACTTAAGTCGGTTTACCATTACCCTTTCCTTGTCCGGTTAGAAATTGTTAAAGCCGGTTTAGTTAACATATATAACGAGACCAATATGTTGTGATTTTATAACACAAGGAGAACAAAGATAAGAGTTTGATAAGAGAAAGAAAGGATAAATTTACCCGTGAGTAAGAAATAGCAAGTGAAGAAGTAGAGGAAATTGTGTTTTATGTCGAACAAAGTTGTTCATGAAGCTGCACAACTTATTCACCCATCTAATCCTCCATAAACCAAAGATTTAAGTGAACATCGTCAACAAAGGGAAGAACCGGATTCAACCCAGTCATTTCAGGATGCGACATCTGCAGTAGTCGACAACATGACAAGCGGTAACGCCTGAAATTTATGTTCTACAAAAGAAAGCGTTTCACCATTACTCCCCGTATTTACTAACCGCCTCATCCTTATGGCACTGTCATGTAACGGGCGTAGTGTACGCCGCACGCTGTAAACCGCCAAACCAATACCCAATGAGCATCCCCCAGTTTGTACTTCAGAGTTAGTCCATATAGATTGCTAAGCGAAATATTGGGTGGTGTTGTTAGACCCCCGCTTTTTCAGGGTGTTATATATAAACATTGAATATATGTTTATTGTTTAAATACTTTTCTTCATTTGAATCGTTGCTTTACAAGGATCGTATATTGATCTCTTTTACACGTTATTGTCCTTGCAGTTTACATGGTTGGATAGTGCCAAATTTCTACAAAGACATTATTGTTTGGCCGCAGAAAGAGGCCGGGGAACATTGGTTTAAAGATCCAACACCAGTCCAAATGAAGGCTATTCCAGTCCTCTTATCCGTATGCAGCTCAATAACACTCCATGTGTGAGATTAGAGAGGCCAAGAGTTACTTCTAGAGACGATTTTTCATATGCAGATGGTTGGTGGTGATAATTAGGTATATCTTTTACTAGTGGAAAATATTATAAATGAACGAATATTGAAAGTTGAAACCATGTGAAGGGTGTAAGTACTAGTTATCTTTATATAATATCATCCTTGATTCAACCATAAATTATCTTTACATATTTGCGAAAATATTAAAACAGAGTTCATTCTTTCATTCTTTAACATGAAAACGAAGTATTTAAGTATATCTATGTGTGAAAAATGTTTGATATACATATTATATGTATAAATTATTTGAAAAAGAAATTTGGTCGGTTACTCCGATATTTCAACCATAAATCTTCCCGAGATAAAATTATCTTAACCAAAATTCAGAATCGATTACATTTTCATGTAAAGAAGAGAGAAAATAAAAAAGACAAACAATACATACTTTGGATACTTTTAATAATTTTTATTTATGAACAAAATAGATTTGGTATCAACTAAAAAAAAGACCAATTACCTATTTGTTTTCACTTTTTTATTCTACTTCATATAGTTTATCTGGAGGCCTCATAATTTTTCTAAACCTTCACAGAGTTTGTCTTTTAGAGGAAGGGCTCGTAATTTTTCTGGATCCCAACCTAGCAAGTTTTTGACATATTCCTGTTTGGGTCCGGATTGACTGTTGGACAATTTCCCACGACCAAGGCAACTTAAGTCGGTTTATCATTACCCTTTCCTTGTCTGGTTAGAAATTGTTAAAGTCGGTTTAGTTAACATATATAAGGAGACCAATATGTTGTGATTTTATAACACAAGGAGAACAAAGATAAGAGTTTGAGAAGAGAAAGAAAGGAGAAATTTACCCGTGAGTAAAACAAAAGCAAGTGAAGAACAAGAGGAAATTGTGTGTTATGTCGAACAAAGTTGTTCATGAAGCTGCACAGCTTATTCACCCGTCTAATCCTCCATCAACCAAAGATTCAAGTGAACATCGTCCACAAAGGGAAGAACCGGATTCAAACCAGTCAATTCAAGATGCGACATCTGCAGTATACGACAGCAATGACAAGAACAACAACAGCATAGGTTCCAGCTCAGATCAGGAGACAGTTGACAGTTTACAGCAAGCCAATCACCAACGCAATTGGGATCGGAAGATAGAGGAGGACGCATACGTACGGGATTGGGTTTGGCCGTCGGAGGACGCGTCATGGGAAGGAACTGGAAAAAGTGAACGAATGCTATACGACGCGTTTTCCTGTTTTGAAACTCTTTAGGAAAAAAAAAGAAAACAATACGTTCCCTTCGGCAAAGTTTACTGAATATGGAAGTTATAACTACATTATGCTTGATCCATGGTTTTTTTATTTCTCTTTAATTCTGCATTATTTATTCTTTTGTTGCTGTTGTTGATTTCTTCTTGTGTTCCTTTTTTTTTTCTTCTTCTTCCAAGCGCCGATTATCAAATTGTTTCAGTTTAGGGAAATCATCACCATTCAATTAACTAGTACACACAAACCCCAGATAACTAATAATTTCTCTTGCACTGATCTTGCAATGGGACGTGGCTTCTTCTTGCAATCAGTTTGAGAACGAGTATGTCTTAGTCCCCTGCTAGTAGTCATAGTGCCATAATAATGTCCGGCTTAGCCCGAAGTTTGATGCGACATGGTGTAACTCATCTTAAAAGTGTGTGTCAGTTAAGTCATCTTATGTTGCTCAAGACCATGCCGGCCCTTGGACCAGCAAATTAACTGAGATCTGACTTATCTTTTCATGAAACATGGTCATCAAGCTCACGTTTTTAACAGCATAGTTATATGGAACTTTACTTTTCATGAAAGAAAATTAGTCTGGTGAAGTGACGATACGGGTCCTAGCTTACAAGAAAGAAACATGAACAGTCAATCAAGGAGGGTCCATGATGCAGATGAGCAGGTTATATCCTATTTGGAGGCTAAACATCCAAGTGTAGTAATTTAGATCATTAGGAGTCTGTTTGGGTCGTCTTTTGAGGCGAATTTTTTTTATTTTATTTTATGAGTACTTTTATTATTTTAGGTCGACCAAAAATTTGCCAAAAATAGCAAATTAGGGTCTGAGTCGGTTTAGGGGTTTTTTTCATCCTTTCTTGACTAGCAAGTTAGGGTTTTTTCCCAAGTCTATAAAAGATTCCACCATAAATTGTTTAAAGGGAGATCTAATTAATATATCTTCTTTATCAAACTTTGTTCAAGTTTAACCGAATTTTATCTAAAGTTGGGAATCCAAAGTCTAGATATTAATCAATGTTCATAGTCGATATTCCTAGGAATATTTGAAGTCTGAACAACACCTCTCTTTTCTTTACTTTCGCCAATATCCGCTGCATCAGTTGGTATCAGAGCCAATTCGATTCTAGGGTTAGTAATATGCCAAGACTAGCAATTGGTCGAGGACTTGGACGAGGTCGTGGTCGAGGCCAAGGAGTTGATTCAATTGATTATAATATGATGAAGGAAGAAATATTGAATGAAATCCGAGTGATGATGGGTCAGAATAACATTCGACATGAAGAAGAAGACGAAGAAGAAGGGGATAATACCAACGAAGAAGAAAGGGATAATACCAACCCTTTTGGTAGAGGACGTCGTGAAGGTAGGATAATCTAACGTGACGATTCTGAGAGCTGGAAGGCCGGAATAAAAGTGGAGGTTCCAGAATTTTATGGTGGTTTAGAACCGGAAGAGTTTCTTTCGTGGTTGAATACAGTTGAGGAAGTATTGGAATTTAAGGATGTACCAGATAACAAACGAGTTCAGCTGGTAGCAACTATGTTTCGGGGAAGAGCTAATTCATGGTGGCAACAACACAAACTACAACGCTCTCGTAAAGGGAGGCAGAAGTTAGTCTCATGGGAGAAGATGAAGAAACATATGAGAGCAGAATTTTTACCACACAACTATATCTGCTTGATGTACCAGCAGCTACAAAACCTACGCAAGGGAACACGTTCTATAGACGAGTACACGAAGGAATTTTATCGATTACTTTCTCTTAACGATTTGTCGGAGTCAGATGAGCAAAGAGTCGCACGTTATGTAGGTGGTCTCCCTCATCAATATCAGGATACACTTAATATGTTTGACTGTTGTTCTATTTCGGATGCACATCATAGGGCAAGGCAGGTAGAGAAACAATTGGGGCGTAGAAGTTCAAATTGGGGTAACAATGTAGCATCTTCCCAAGGAAGTAATCGTAGTACGTCAACAAGTAGTACTGTTAATAAACCTAATTCGGTGTCGACACCAAATAAAACTCCAGGCAGCTATTTTGGAGGCAGGTGTAATAAGTGCGGTGAAACTGGGAACAAAGCCACTGACAGTCGCAAAGTAGAACGTGTGAAAAAGGTTCTTTTCAATGAAGACGACCGTGAAGTAGATGAATGGGTACCTGATATGAAGAGGATCCAGAGGATGATTATGAACCTAATGAAGAAGTAGTTACAGGAGATACATGAGTGAACTTTGTAGTAAGAAGAAGTTTTCTCACTCCACGTAAATATGAGGGCGACAACTGGTTACGTAATAATATATTCCAGTCGACATGTACGATCGAAGGAAAAGTTTGTCGTTTAGTTATTGATCCTGGAAGTTGCGAGAATATTATTGACGAAGAGGTCGTGAAACGGTTCAGGATGGAAACCAAGGCTCATCCGCATCCATATAAACTTTCTTGGCTTAAGAAAGGGAATGAGGTAAAAGTAAACAAACGTTGCTTGGTTTCTTTTTCGATTGGTAACAAATATAAAGATAAAATATGGTGTGACATTACTAGTATGGATGCTTGTCACTTGTTTTTGGGTCGTCCATGGGAGTTTGACAGGAAAATTAGTCATGACGGGCATAAAAATACCTACAGTTTTTTATGGAATGAAGTACGTATAGTACTTGTACCCAGCAAAGACTTGGCACCTAAACCATCTACCGGACAAACTACCAATCTATTTTCGCTTAAGCAGTTTGAAGATGAGGTTGAAGATGCAGGAGAACTGTATGTTTTGATTAGCAAAGACCAACAGCCGGATGAAAGTAGTATCCCTATTGCCGTTCAACCTTCAATTAAGGAATTATTGATGTTTTTCCTAACGAGTTTCCGGACGAGCTATCACCTCTCCGGGATATACAACACCATATTGATCTCGTTCCTGGATCAAGCCTGCCAAATAAAGCGCATTATAGAATGAGTCCTAAGGAGCATGAAGAACTTCGTCGTCAAGTGGAAGAGATGTTACAGAAAGGATTAATCCGACAGAGCCTAAGTCCTTGTGCAGTACCATCCTTGTTGATTCCAAAGAAAGATGGAACGTGGAGAATGTGTTTTGACAGTCGAGCTATCAACAAAATCACAGTAAAATACCGTTTTCCAATTCCTAGATTGGATGACTTGTTAGATCAGTTGTATGGAGCGAAGGTGTTTAGAAAACTCGATTTGAAGAGTGGGTACCATCAGATCAGAATTCGAGAAGGTGATGAGTGGAAGACAGCTTTTAAAACGCGAGAAGGGTTATATGAGTGGATGGTTATGCCGTTTGGATTGTCCAATGCGCCTAGTACATTCATGCGTATAATGAATCAAATTCTCAGTCCCTTTATCGGTACTTTTGTGGTCGTTTACTTCGATGATATTCTTATTTATAGTGTTGATATGAACTTGCATGTTCAACATCTTCGAGAAGTTCTTTCAACTCTACGTCAGGAAAAGTTGTTTGCAGCCATCAAGAAGTGTTCATTCATGACAGACCAAGTTGTATTTCTCGGCTATGTCGTAACCAAGGATGGAATAAAGGTAGATGATTCCAAGGTTGAAGTTGTAAGAAATTGTACTATACCCACTACATTGCACGAGGTAAGGAGTTTCCATGGTTTCGCTTCTTTTTACCGGCGTTTTATTCATCATTTCAGCACCGTTATGGCACCCATTACTGAATGCATGAAAGTAGGAAAGTTTTCATGGTCTGAGGAAGCTGACAAATCCTTTGAAGCAGTCAAGACAAAACTAATAACCGCACCACTATTGGTGTTACCTGATTTCAGCAAGCCGTTTGAATTACACTGTGATGCATCGAAGGTGGGAATTGGAGCTGTTTTGAGTCAGGAAGGACGACCTGTAACATATTTTAGTGAGAAGATGAATGGTGCTAATACCAACTACAATACTTATGATGTGGAGTTTTATGCCATAGTTCAAGCCTTGAAGCATTGGCGAAACTATCTAATTCATAACGAGTTCATTATGTTTTCTGACCATGATTCTTTAAGGCATATCAATAGTCAAGAGAAGCTTTCATCTAGACATGATAAGTGGGCTTCTTATTTGCAGGAGTTCACTTTTGTACTGAAGCACAAAGCTGGATCGCATAATCAAGTTGCTGATGCCTTAAGCCGTCGGAGTATGTTACTCAACACCATGCGAACCGAGGTAATAGATTTTGATTCATATTCTGAACATATTCTAACGGATCCAAACTTTGTGGAGATTGTGAATGATATCAGTCTAGGAAAATGAAGTGATTACTTTATGCATGAAGGATTTCTCTTCAAAGGAAACCAACTGTGTATTCCCGATTCTAGTCTTCGATTGAAGATTATTAAGGAGTTACATGACGAGGGGCACATGGGTAGAGATAAGACTTTCCAGCTTGTTTCAAAATCATATTACTGGCCAACAATGAGGCGTGAAGTTGCTAAATTCGTGGACATATGTCGAATCTATCAAGTTTCAAAAGGAAAAGCAACCAATGCAGGTTTATATATGCCACTAAAAGTTCCAAGTCAACCATGGACAAATTTGAGCATGGATTTCGTATTGGGTTTACCTCGAACTCAGAGGGGACATGATTCAGTATTTTTTGTTGTTGACCGTTTTTCAAAAATGTCCCACTTTATTGCTTGCAAGAAGACTACTAATGCACTGAAGGTAACTGAATTGTTCTTCCAAGAAGTGTATCGTCTACATGGATTGCCATGTTCAATAGTTAGTGATCGAGACACAAGATTCCTTAGTTATTTCTGGAAAACCTTGTGGAAATTGGCTAATACAAAGCTTAATTTCAGTAGTGCGTATCATCCTCAAAGTGATGGCCAAACAGAAGTTGTGAATCGTTCTTTGGGTGATATACTACGGTGTATGGTTGGAGACAATCCGAAACTCTGGGACCAGAAACTTTGCCAAGCTGAATTTGCATTTAACCGTTCCGTAAACCGTAGCCTGGGTATGAGTCCGTTCGAGGTTGTTTATGGATACAATCCACGAGCACCAATAGATTTAGCACCTGTTCCTGATTTGAAGAGAATCGAAGTTCGTGCTGAAGAACGTATTCAACAACTGCAACAAGTTCACAAGTTTGCCGAAGAACAGTTGCTTCGAGATAATGCAAGGTATAAGGAGGCGGCAGATAAGAAACGCAGAGTTGTAGATTTTGAAGTAGGGGATTTTGTGTGGGAAATATTGACAAAGGATCGTTTTCCAGTTGGCGAGTACAACAAACTGAAGGCGCGCAAGATTGGTACGTTGGAAATTGTCGCAAAGATTAATCCCAATGCATACAAGTTGAAGCTTCCAAGTCACATCCGTACTTCTGATGTTTTTAATGTAAAACACTTGGTGCCTTTTTTGTGGTGATAATTCCGATGATGAGACGAAAAATTCGAGGGAGAATTTCTCCCAACCCCGAGAGAATGATGCAGATGAGCAGTCTATATCCTATTTGGAGGCTAAACATCCAAGTGTAGTAATTTAGATCATTAGGAGTCTGTTCGAGTCGTCGTTTGAGGCGAATTGTTTTTTTTTATTTTATGAGTACTTTTATTATTTTAGGTCGACCAAAAATTTGCCAAAAATAGCAAATTAGGATCTGAGTCGGTTTAGGGGGGTTTTTCATCCTTTCTTGACTAGCAAGTTAGGGTTTTTCCCCAAGTCTATAAAAGATTCCACCATAAATTGTTTAAAGGGAGATCTAATTAATATATCTTCTTTATCAAACTTTGTTTAAGTTTAACCGATTTTTATCTAAAGTTGGGAAACCAAAGTCTAGATATTAATCAATGTTCATAGTCGATATTCCTAGGAATATTTGAAGTCTGAACAACACCTCTGTTTTCTTTACTTTCGCCAACATCCGCTGCATCAGTCCATTTTGGTAATCTTACTACATCTTTCATCATTCAACGGTCAATACGTCTAAGTTCGTTGTCAAGTATTGCGTATCATGTTGGTAAAACAGAGTGGTGCATATCAGATTTCCCCAAAATGGACTGTGATCTTGGGGATATGCCCCAGGAATCCAGTTTATGAGAATATGCCCCAAACTAACGGTTTTCGTCAAGAAATTGTTAAATAGTTAATTTATCGTAAATGTGTTCGAACTATTTATCCAATTTCTTCAAATTTTTATCTGTCCGAATATGTTCTTGAACCTTGTAAACGTGTTAGTATATAATATATGTGTTTTTTAATTCGTATATGTAATCCCAAGTGTATGTGCATTATGACTACTTAACGGTTTTGGATGGAATTTTGGACGGCTGGGACATATTCCCGAAAACTGAAATATTGGAAAATATCCCAAGATGACAGCCGATTTTGGGGCATATCCTCAATATTCCCTTTTACAAACTGTTTGCATTTGCCGATTCGAAAGATGTCATGCTCATAGTTGTTGGGACAATTGGTGCTATTGTTAATGGAGTAGCGATGCCCCTCATGACTGTTCTCCTTGGGGATTTGATTAATCCATTTGGACAATCAGACACCAAAGATGCTGTTCGTGTATTTTCCAAGGTATGTATTTTCACATACTTGGTTTTAACTAATCTGGGTACCATTTCAATTCCAATACCGAATGTCCAAGAAAATTAGCGGAAACTTCCAAACTATGTGGAGATATCTTCCAAATTAAAATCCCTTACATGGAGGCCGGAGATTGGATAATTTGGGTTTGTGGACCGAACCATGGGCTCTAAGAGCCAACCCATGGGTTTATATATTAAACAAAATTAGCTTCAATAATAAGCTGATTAGGCTTCCAAAATAAACCAGTTGTGTTTCCTTAATAAACAAAATGGGTTCAATAATAAGACAATTGGGCTTCCAAAATAAGCCAGTTATGTTTCCACAATAAATAAAATGGACTTCAATAATAAGCCAGTTGGGTTTCTAAAATAAGTTAGTTATGTTTTCACAATAAACAAATTGGGAATACTAAGCTAGTTGGGCTTCCAAATAAGCCAATTTCCATGCATCGTTTTAGTACGGTACTAACAAGAATGTTAGACAATTCAATGAATACATGTGTTTTTTATTATTTTTCATTTTTGCTTTGAACTGTAATAAGCCATTTATGTTTCCACAATAAATAAAATGGACTTCAATAATAAGCCAGCTGGGCTTCCAAAATAAGTTTGCTATGTTCTCACGATAAACAAATTGGGGTTCAATAATAAGCTAGCTGAGTTTCCAAAATAAGTCAATATCCATGCACCGTTTTAGTATGGTACTAACAAGAATGTTAGACAATTCAATGAATACATGTTAATTTATTATTTTTCCTTTTTGCCTTGCGCTGTAATAAGTCAGTTATGTTTCCACAATAAACAAAATGGACTTCAATAATAAGCCAGCTGGGCTTCCAAAATAAGCTAGCTATGATCTCACAATAAACAAATTGGGCTTCAATAATAAGCTAGTTGGGCTTCCAAAATAAGCCAATATCCATGCACCATTTTAGTATGGTACTAGCAAGAATGTTAAACAATTCAACGAATACATGCTAATTTATTATTTTTTCTTTTTGCCTTGCACTGTAATAAGCCAGTTATGTTCTCACAATAAACTAGCCAGGCTTCCAATATTTTTTATTTTTGCCTTGTTATTTTCTCCATAATAAGCTAGCTATGTTCTCACAATAAACAAATTGGCTTCAATAATAAGCTAGCCAGGCTTCCAAAATAAGCCAATATCCATGCACCAGTATATGTATGATTTTTTGGGAACCACTGTTTTTTTTGGGGGGACCATTGTTTTATTTTGGGTAAGACATTAGAAGTAAATTTAGGTCACCCCTTATCTAGATATTTCTATTAATACCTAAATTACCCTCCTTGTTAATTTTGGGTAGTGATTAGTTTTAGTTACCAAAAATTAGTGTAATGATTAGTGAAATGATTAAGTTAAAGATAATTAGTGATATTAAAAAATGAGATGGGTTTTTCTTAAAAAGAAGTAGAATTATTGAGAGAGTAAAGTTAGACAAGATGAAGAAGAAAAACATGGAAAATAATTTTTTTTTTTTTGAGTTCACTAATCTTGGGTATTCAAGTGATGATAGCTCATCTGAATATTCATCTCCTTCCTCTCCTAGAGTATTTCGTTAATCTTCACAATGATACGGATATGAGTTATTTCTTAGATGGTGATTGTATTATTCCCCAAACTCAATCTCAAGATGAAAACAATGGATTTTACCAACCACAACGGAGGAAGAGTATTCGGGTACCTAGGTGTTTGAGGGTGAAAACGATATCTGCTGATTTTGGTAATTTCGGGTGTGTGGGTGAGAAACGAGTTTAAACCCTAAACAATGTACTGCAAGGGGGTACTTTAGATTCGAGAGATCAATCTATACAAATCCGTCTTAAACCAAGAAATGGTCGTTCCATACTTGCTTCTGTCACAAAGTGAAGGAGTAGGGTTGGTTTTGGGGAGGGAAGCGAAGAGAGTGTTGAGACCAGAATAGTTGATTCTGGAAGAGTAGTTGTTTTACGACTTGTATCAGAAAGTGGGAAGCTATTAGATGGAAAGCTAGCAAATATTTTCTGAGTGTTGCATGCTCCTGACCTGAACTTGTTGTTTGGTGGAAATAGGTAAGACCTATTTATACAAGTCGAAGTGAAACGTACTCTGGTCTCATTAAGAAACGGAAAAAGGGTGAGTAAATGGGAGGAGGTGGTAACCGGTAACGCCTGGAATTGATGTTCCACAAAAGAAAGCGTTTCACCATTACTCCCCGTATTTACTAAACGCCTCATCCTTATGACACTGTCATGTAACGGGCGTAGTGTACGCCGCACGCTGTAAACCGCCAAATCAATACCCAATGAGCATCCCCCAGTTTGTATTTCAGAGTTAGTCCATATAGATTGCTAAGCGAAATATTGGGTGGTGTTGTTAGACCCCCGCTTTTTCAGGGTGTTATATATAAACATTGAATATATGTCTATTGTTTAAATACTTCTCTGCATTTGAATCGTTGCTTTACAAGGATCGTATATTGATTTCTTTTACACGTTATTGTCCTTGCAGTTTACATGGTTGTATAGTGCCAAATTTCTACAAAGACATTATTGTTTGGACGCAGAAAGAGGCCGGGGAACTTTGGTTTAAAGATCCAACACCAGTCCAAATGAAGGCTATTCCATTCCTCTTATCCGTATGCAGCTCAATAACACTCCATGTGTGAGATTATAGTGGCCAAGAGTTTTTTCTAGAGACGATTTTTCATATGCATATGGTTGGTGGTGATAATTACGTATATCTTTTACTAGTGGAAAATATTATAAATGAACGAATATTGAAAGTTGAAACCATGTGAAGGGTGTAAGTACAAGTTATCTTTATATAATATCATCCTTGATTCTTGATACTTCAATTCATCTAGTAGTAAATGGTGTTTGTATGACAGACTTGTCTGATTGTTGTACATCCATACACTATATTCACTTTTTAGTGATTATTTCTCAATTGTTTTATGTTTCAGTAATGCGGAACCCTTTTATTTTCTGTAGGTGTGTCATTCTGAAATTGCTGGCTCGGCTCCTCATCCGGAAGGATCTCGATTTGCTGGTTTGGAGTTGTCTTTATGAGACTTAGAACTTAGATATGTCTTGGATAAAACCAGGACTTGATTATTCATTTTGTTTTGTGATTTTGAACTAGTGTAAACTGAATTCAGTTATGAATCGGGTAACCAAGATAATTATTTTAAATGGACTTTTGAATTTATAAAGTCAGGTTTTATTTTTGTTTAGTTTGAGTTTAAGTCAGATTTATTAAATTCCAGTCAGAAATACTACAGTCAGCCAGATTTGATTTGCAATTCTGCTGAATCATCTTTGGAATTTGGCTGATTTTTTTTTAATATAAAACTAAATATACGACGTAATCTAGGTGCCATATCTAGCGACAACCAGAGAGTATCGTAATTCTTAGTCAACTAGAAAGTCTCGTTCCATAAAAAGACACTAAATCTACGGCACATATCATCAAGGATGATTAATTAATTTGGTATGCTTGCAATTGTCTTAAGTTTTGTCTATATAGATTTCTTAATGAAAATTGGGCGTATTTTGTATCCCTTGCGTTTTCAGTATACAAGAACTCTTGGACAATCTAAAAAATCAATATCCAAGAACAACCTAGTATGTACCGGAACAATACACGAACCAAATACAGTTAGAAAAACTGTCTAGGTTGAATATCGAATCACTTACTGTTAATTTAATTATTATATCAACACAAATATGATGCAGAAGTAAAAGTTAAAGAAATACATAATGAAATTTTGTTAACGAGGAAGACGCAATAGAAGAAAAACCTCGAGGACCTTGTCCAAATTTGAACTCAAGATGTTACACCAAACTCCTACCAGAATAACAATTCTCTTTAGAAATTCCTCTTATAAATATTCTATCAGAACACCAATTCTTTTTAGAAAACACTCTCGAAAATGTTCTATCAGAACACCAAATCTCTTCATAATTACTTTTGAAAATATTTTAGCGGAATACCAATTCTCTTTAGAAACTGCACTTGAAAAAATCCTCTATCAAAGTGTTCGTTCTCTTTCAAAGATGCAAAAACACCGTTAATACTTTTTGACATTTTGGTTTCACAAAAAACCAATTTAATTTCCCTTTAGATGTGAACCAAGGTTTTGGAAATCTTGTGTTTGTTTTGATAAAAAAAATTACTAGGTAAAAGCAATACCAAAATAAACTTATAGATTAGGGTTATTATACTCTTCAAAATGGAAGAGAAACCTAATTATTCTACAACAAGAACAACTAGAATAAATCTAGAGATATCTTGTTAAAACTTTGAAAGGATTTTATGAGACACCTTATATTTAAGTTTTCTTTCTGTTTCATATTTCGGCCAACTAGTTTTCGTATATGATCATGAACAGAAATCTATCAAACATAGGGTTTATGATCAACAATCCTTGAATGACCTTATATCAGAAGAGAAGGACCTTACAGTAGACAAGAATCATTGATTGACCTAGATTATAAGTTGGTAACTATCAAACAATGTTTTCAACGAAAAACAATTCTAGCGATTGAGTTGAATCCCTTTAATTCGTTCCTTTTAAGAGGGATTCATTAATGATTTATCTGTGAAACTCTAAAAATTCAACTAGGATCTCGTTGTTGATCATGAAACACGAAGAAATAGCCCAGAATTGGGACAAAGGGTACACAAACATCAACCAATTTTAGGTTGATGCTCTTCATGTTTAATGATAATCAACACCAATTGGTATACGTTAATGGCTATATTAACCGATTTATTAACCATATTAATGTTTGTATTTTTACATAAAGACATAAATTTTAATGTCTATTATGGAGCATGAAAATACAAGTTAAACACAAAAATAACGAGTTCGTTCCGACACCGAACGAAGAAGTTAAGTCCAAACAGTCAAAAAAAACCCCTAATTTACAATCGGTTTATAAAGGCACTTATGTAAACCGATTCTGGAAAAATAAATCTACATAAAGCTATTGAATTTTAGTTTTTTACAATCGGTACATCGGGGAAACTATATCCACCTATTGTTGATTCTATATTGATATTCTTCATGGATCAAGAACATCAAGAACAATCAGTCTTTGTTCTAAGTCATATATAAACCTATCCTTGGTGTTCTTCGTGAATGATGAACGAATATCAACTTGAAATTGGCCTACCAGTGCATGATCATCCATTGATTCAATGTTGATGTCTTTAAAAAGAAACAAAAAAAGATCATGTTTTCATGAGGAATTAACATTAATTAATTTTTATATAAAACATCAATTAATCACCTGAATTAACAATAGTTAACCACTGAAAAAAATTAGCTATTTTTTTATTGCTCAAACTTCCATATAGTCCTAGGAAAAAATATAATTGAGTTAGTTCGGTCCTGCAGACATAGTCAACTGTCTTTTTTGTCCTTTTTCTAAATATATATTATTTTTTAGTCCTAAATATTATTGTTTTGTCCCTGGTGCAAAATACCCATGCAAGATGACGTCATCAATAATGTCATAATATTTAAATATTGGCATAAACATTTTTCTTTCTCTTTATTCTACTCTCTCCGTCCCAAATCAGATGACCTAGTTATAGTTTGCACAATTCTTAAGGTAAGGAGAAGAATAAGATTTTGTATGTATTTTTATAATCGTACCTTTATGGATAATTACTAGTAAAATTTATAAATAATTAACCTCTCAAACTAAACAACAAATATTCGTAAATTTTAGACCATTTGAGAGCATTTTAAAGCACCTACACAACAAATATAAACATGGTCATAAAATTATAATCTTATTATACTAATAATAATCCATTAAACGAGTGATTTTAGAAATATTTCATTGTTTGATGATATAGGTCATCTATTGTGGGACAAAATCTAAAAGTAGAAACTACCATTTGGTCTTAGAAATAATATAATATAGTTAGTTTGGTCATGTGGACCTAGTCAAATGGTTATTTGGTCCTTTTTTAAAATATGGTAATTTTTTAAAATATATATTGTTATTTGGTCCTAAAATTTATTATTTGGCCCTAGGGTGGACAATACTCACGCGGAATGACGTCATGGATGATGTAATCGTCTTTTGGTAGTGGCAGGTACCTTTTTGGGACCATATATATTTAATTATTAAGATAGAAGGGAATTATTTTTAAATTTGTTTTCTCTCCTCCTTTTTGGGAATCATATGAGGGGTGTAGTGTAGGGCGCTAGAAACAGGGACGTATTGAAGATTATTCTAGAAAAAATTGAAGATCAATATTGAGATTTGTGAAGATTTAGAGTGATTGATTAAGAATTTTACATAATTTCTTGCAATATTGTTAACATTGAAGAAATGGCTAAGAGAAGAAATACATCAGAACAACCAACCACTGTTAGAAGAAGCAAGAGAATTGCTGGAAGAGAGAAATGGGAGAATCTACTAGAATGAGAAATAATGGAGAAAATCAAATTCAACCACCAATTTAACAAACAATAGTACAAGGAAGGAATACAGATTATGATAGGGTGAGTATACACACTTGGAAATCAAATTCGGCAGAAGAAGCAAAAGAAGAGCAACAAAACAGAAACCATAAACAGGTAGAGAGAAATCAAGAATTAGATGAAGGAATAATTCATGGAGATGAGGAAATTAGAGCGTTAGAAACGTTGATACGAAGAATACATGAAGAAAGAAAAGCTGAGGCAGAAGAACGTGCAAATCTAACAAGGCAAAATCACGAATTAAGGATGGAGAATATAAGACTACATAATAGAAGATCGAGAAGTATTACAAAATCATATTCAAGATCGACTAGAATAGAAATGAGGCGACACTCACCTACAGTCAATGCTGGAAACAATATTCAAGAAGAAATATCAAATCTTAATGAAGAATATCGCGAAAATAGAGAAAGAGCTGATGATCGTTATGTTCCACAAAATGAAACTTTTGATGATGGGAAAAATGGTGGAAATCAAGAGAACGGACAACGTCAGGGACGAAATGACCAAGATGGCGAAGGAAATCGAGAGGAAGGAAGAATAATTTTACATGAAAGAGAAACTCAAAGAAATCAACAGACGATTGAAGAAGAAATTGAAAGACATTATGCTGAACAAGCACGTTTAACCTGCGAACGTGAAAGACTGAGAGCGGAAATGGAAGAACAATAGCTTCAGGAGATAATTCGCCAGAACAATCACGACAATCGAGAAAGAAGGCGTACACAAAACCGGAATAACGGTAACCTCAATGAAGAGTATGATAGAGTACAGAGGATGGCTGAAAGACATCGAATGAAATTGATAAGAAATGAACAAAATCATGGAGGGGAAAATGAAAGGCATCATCATATGATAATTCAAGATAGATATGAGGAAGAGAATCGCAGAAGAAGACGAGATGAGGATAATGAACGCAGAAGAAGAGAGGCGAAATTAAAAAGACCAGTGGATCAAAATTCAGGTGTAAATAAACAAATCATGAAAGAATTAGAAGAAATGAGAGGAATGCTAAATAATAGAGGAGAAGTAGGCAGAAGAAAATTGGATGAAGCAATAGAAGAAGCTGAGAAAACTCCGTTTACAAGGGAAGGAAAATTAGGAGGAATACCACCGAAATGCAATTTTCCCACATTAACCAGCATTTTTGATGGAACAACTTGTGAAATTCAACACATTAAAGCCTATGTGAGGTGCATGTTCCAATGGGAAAATCATGATGTCGTATTGTGCAAATATTTCGCATCCAGCTTAACAGGAGAGGCATTAAAATGGTTTGAAGGTCTACCAAATAATACAATAACATCCTTCAATAATTTGAAGACTACATTCCTAGGGGCATATATAAGTAATAATTCTTCGCGACCTAGTATAGAAGATGTGTTTGGATTAAAACAGAGGATTGGCGAAAGTTTGAAACACCTGACTAAAAGATGGAGAACAATGTGTAGCAAAATGGCTGGCCGTGTAGATGAGAGATATCTTATATTATCATTTATCAATGCTATGTTTGCAACAAACCTATTGTACGTCCAAATTTTCAGAGTCAAGAATACGATCACAATGACTGAATTGCGAGAACTTCAAGAAGAATACATTGCTCTAGAGGAAAGGAAAAATGAAATGGAATCATATCCAGTTTCGAACACCAACTCACAAATAGCGAATGCAAGCTTATTACCCAAACTAATAAACACAGTAGCGAATACTTCGCAAGTACAACAAGAGAAGGTGACGGGTAACAATCACTAGAAACTGGTGGGTATGGGAAGCCGAGATCAAGAGGAGTATGAAAGAGAAATAAATTTCTACAATTGTGGTGGAAATAAAAAGATTCAAAGACTCGATCAACCACAAGAAACTTTTGGAGGTCAAAGACAAAATTATAATAGAGGACAAGGAAGTCACAAGGTGGTATGGGAAGAAATCAAGATGCCACCTATAAATGCAAGTGTGGAGAAAATATGGGAAGCTAATTTTTTTAATGGAGAATATACCAACACCATGGAATATGGGAACAGAACCACCTCCAAACCACAGAAGCCATGAGTTTTGTTCTTATCATCATTTTCATGGACATACAACAAATGATTGCAGAAATATAAAAAGAATTATTCTGAGAATGATAGATCAAGGAAAACTAAACCACTTTTTGGTAGGACACCCACAATCTCAACCATTACCACCACCACCAGAGCATTACGAAGTAAACACGATGAAAAAGAAGGAAACATTGTTCATAGAAGTTGGTGCAAAAGCAAAGAATCTATTCTGTCACTCTATCGTACATTCGCACAATACAATTGAAGATTTTCATGACAATGTTTTAAGTAGAGTGTTCGCAAGAGATAATTATGGAAGAGAAGTTATGAATATTGCGAAAATCTCGCCACTAGAGGAATGACAGAAACAAATCATTTCTTTTACCGCAGAAGAAATTCCCGAAGGAGAAGAGGTGCATGATAATCCATTGGTAGTAAAATTAGAAATTAATCCAAAACCGAAAGAATATGAGGATGATGAAGCTGATGATTCATGGGAAATTAATAGAATTCTAATCGATACTGGAAGCTCTGTGAACATCTTATTTTATCATACTTATAAAATTATGGGAGGAAGAGATGATTATCTTATACCATCAACATATAAGATATATGGTTTTAATGGTACTGCTAACAAGCCTAAAGGGGAGGTTACTGTGCGAATTACATTGAAGGGAATAACTTCTGAAATCTTATTCTGTGTCGTTGATGTAGAATCACCCTACAATGCGTTAATTGGTCGACCTTGGCTACATGGAATTCTAGGTGTAGCTTCAACTTTCCACCAATGCATCAAATTCCCTCACTCCAGCGGTGTAGGAATCATAATGGGAGATTGGATTGAAGGAAAAAGGTGCTACGAAACTGAGATAGAATCTTGCGAAGGAAGAGAAAACAAGAAGGAAAACTGGCGACACAAAATCAAAGATGCACAGAGAAGTGAGAGGTTGATGGTGGATGCAATCGAAAGAAAATAAGAAGAGGTATTGCGAAACTAATGCTAGATCAGAATAAAAATGATGAACATACCACTACCAAGGAAGCAGTAGCAGAAAATAATAAAGAAGCAGAGGATGGCAAAGGTAATAAAACACAAGAAATGTAAGAATGATTAAGTTGTTGCGACACTCTCGCAATAAGTAAAATTCTTAAAAATACATTTTATTGAATGACAAAATTGAGATTGCGAAATCCAAATACAATATGATGATGTGCGAGACTCTCGCAGAGATAATGAATTTTACAGAAGACAATCAGAGAAAAATGACAAAAGAGAAAGGGGGAAACCTTTATGGCGTACACCCTAGTTCGCGAATGCAATTTCGCAAGAGGAAAATGTAAGACCTAAAGTACGTCATATAAGGGGGTACCTGTTGCATGGCTCAGGGAAAGGCTACACCGCCACCGGAACCTGAGTCATGGAGATTTGGGGTCAATAAAGCCCATCCGGTAGAGGCACCTTGGATTCTCAGCTTAAGCATATGACTTAGGTTGGGAGACTAAGGTAATAAGGACTCTCCCAAGGAGTGCAGATCTGATCAAGGCGCCGAGGTACACGGTTGAGTCAAGGGTGTCAGGGGCGTTTGAAGCGCGCCTTGCCATTCTTGACAAGTCTTGGCTTATACTGCACTCGGCCTGAAGAAAACCCCACTTAGGGTGCAGTATCGTAACCATACGCCCTATAGGTAAAAGGGATAAGAGGCTGCGAAAACAACTGGTTATTGTTAATACTGGATGGGAGGATCTAACCTTGTATGGTAGAAGTACGCCTTAAAGGGGAAACCAGGGGGGAGATAAGAGCGGCACCCTCCATTAGGGAGCTGGTAAGTGTCTTAAGACGCAAATGTCACGAGGCTTTTTATTCGCAAGGGTATTAAGGATTGTCATATTTGTGCAACAATCCTGAAGAGGCAATAATACAGAAGAAAAAGATAAGACGAGATCAATGGGTTTTCGCATGAAAGTGCGAAGACGTCCTGCGATTTCGTCGCAAGACGCCAATGTCATGAGTCTTTATTTTCGCAAGAATATTTAGGCCTGTCATATTGTTGCAACATTCCTGAAGAGGCCATAATACAAAAGAAAAAGTTAAGGCAAGATCAATGGTTTGTTGCATGAAAGTGCAAGGACGTCCTGCGATTTTGTCGCAATGACAAGAGGTGGCATAATAAGACCTTTAATTAGGAAGGAAAAATAAGACCACACAGGAATGAGATTTTGAAAAGAATCAAAATTCACTTCGCATAAGATTGCGAAGTTATACATAATTAATTGCGAAATTGAGGCATAAAATAAGAAAAATTTATAAAATCTCTCATTTGGATACAAATAACAGAGGGAAGTATGGGAATGAATGAAATTGGAAAATGTTATTTGTTTCCATATGATAGATTTACACAAAAATTCAAAAATTATCTTTCATTTTTTGGATATGTAGAATGTCGCAAGAGTTAGCGAACAAAATAATAAAAACGAATAAAGAAATATAAAGTGAGCTAAATGGGAAGAAACATACCTCTTTCTCCTTCTCGGGCCAAGAGAAAACCCAAGGTTGATAAGCAGCGAGATTCGCAGGAAGAACATTTGACCCAGCAATGTAATGTCCTTGTAGCATTAAAGGAAAAACACACCATTTATCATCTTTGGATTGGAGAGGAGTTGTGTTTTTACCAGAATGCCAGTCAATATCTTGCATGAGAATTTTAGCTTCATCAATGTTATCTTTCCTTTTTAAGCGAATACCCCAGCGAGTATTCTCTTTCTTCATGGAGATAAGTTCATAGTTCTCAAAGAAACTCACTATTGTGTATTTCTCAGCAATTATCTTTAGGTCTGCGAATTTGGGATCCCTAAGTTCTTTGGAATACAGAGATCCTTTACCAGCACCACGGTTAGAGAACTCTAACATCAGACGGATGCAGTCACCACTCAGTTGGAAGATAGCTCGCGAAAATCCCGAGTGAGCGAGAATTTCATAGAATAAAGGAAGATCTGGGTCATAAAGAGGAATAGGGAGACCTGCGAGAATCTGACCTAGCAAAATTTTGATTGATTGATCATCACAATACTGATCAGAGAAAAGTTTGACAAAAATAATTGATTTGGCATTTTCACCAGGAATGGTGGAGAGTGTGAAACCTTTATCAGCAAGATCTTTTTGGACATCTTTTAAATTCTTCTCATGTTTATGACCACTTGGAGCCATATTTGAATATAGAGTATGGGAATGAATAAAAAGTAAGAAGATTGAAGGGGGAAAAAATACAGTAGCAGAACTTGCAGAAGAATAACAGAGTTGCAGAGATGAGAAAATAAAAAGAGAAGAGAAAGTAAAAAGAAAGTGGAAAGAAGAGTAAGAAGAGTATATAAAGGAGATTTTTTTTACTCGAATAAATAAACATCATTAAGACGAAAAGACGTGAACGGTTGAAAAACAGCGGTTACAGAAGACGTGTCAAGAAACAGATGGAAGAAAGAATACGTGTGATAAATGCAGAATATGAAGAGATGAACAGCTGCGGCATTTCTCACATCATTCTCTACTTTGCAGAGAATATATGAGAAGAGGCAAGATGTAGGATCAGAATCTCGCAACGATAATATCTTAGCGAAATTATCAACTACACAACACAACAGCGTCGCAGAAAAATTTCAGAAGAGATACGATAAACGACGTCAGCTACAATCACGAGAAAAATGTGATAGTTCTGTGAAAATTAAAAAGCTTGCGAAATTAATATTTGTAAGGTTGCGAGAATGTCGCAAACCATACCCGGAAATAAAGGACAGATTAGCTGTCATCCACTATGTATTTCCCTATAAATATTTGTAAAGAAAGGGAGATATCTTTTTGAGTAAGAAACAAGTAAATAGGAGAGAGAAAGTCTAGAGCAGATGTCATTCTTGATTCCTTTATCTTTTCTTGTAAGCACATTCAAAGATTGATCAATAAAATTAAGAGTGTAAACCTAAAAATGAGTTGAGTAATAATGAAATCATACGAGGGGTGTAGTGTAGGATTTCCTGCAACTACACAAAAGAGAGAAAATAAAAAACACAAACAATACATACTTTAGATACTTTTATTAATTTTTATTTATGAACAAAATAGATTTGGTATCAACTAAAAAAAAAATGACCAAATACCTATTTGTTTTCCCTTTTTTATTCTACTTCATATAGTTTATCTGGAGGCCTCATAATTTTTCTAAACCTTCACAGAGTTTGTCTTTTATTGGAAGGGCTCATGATTTTTCTGGATCCCAACCTAGAAAGTTTTTGACATATTCCTGTTTGGGTCCGGATTGACTGTTGGACAATTTCCCTCGACGAAGGCAACTTAAGTCGGTTTACCATTACCCTTTCCTTGTCCGGTTAGAAATTGTTAAAGCCGGTTTAGTTAACATATATAAGGAGACCAGTATGTTGTGATTTTATAACACAAGGAGAACAAAGATAAGAGTTTGATAAGAGAAAGAAACGATAAATTTACCCGTGAGTAAGAAATAGCAAGTGAAGAAGAAGAGGAAATTGTGTTTTATGTCGAAAAAAGTTGTTCATGAAGCTGCACAACTTATTCACCCATCTAATCCTCCATAAACCAAAGATTTAAGTGAACATCGTCCACAAAGGGAAGAACCGGATTCAACCCAGTCATTTCAGGATGCGACATCTGCAGTAGTCGACAACATGACAAGCGGTAACGCCTGAAATTGATGTTCTACAAAATAAAGCGTTTCACCATTACTCCCCGTATTTACTAACCGCCTCATCCTTATGGCACTGTCATGTAACGGGCGTAGTGTACGCCGCACGCTGTAAACCGCCAAACCAATACCCAATGAGCATCCCCCAGTTTGTACTTCAGAGTTAGTCCATATAGATTGCTAAGCGAAATATTGGGTGGTGTTGTTAGACCCCCGCTTTTTCAGGGTATTATATATAAACATTGAATATATGTTTATTGTTTAAATACTTTTCTGCATTTGAATCGTTGCTTTACAAGGATCGTATATTGATCTCTTTTACACGTTATTGTCCTTGCAGTTTACATGGTTGGATAGTGCCAAATTTCTACAAAGACATTATTGTTTGGCCGCAGAAAGAGGCCGGGGAACTTTGGTTTAAAGATCCAACACCAGTCCAAATGAAGGCTATTCCAGTCCTCTTATCCGTATGCAGCTCAATAACACTCCATGTGTGAGATTAGAGAGGCCAAGAGTTACTTCTAGAGACGATTTTTCATATGCAGATGGTTGGTGGTGATAATTAGGTATATCTTTTACTAGTGGAAAATATTATAAATGAACGAATATTGAAAGTTGAAACCATGTGAAGGGTGTAAGTACTAGTTATCTTTATATAATATGCTTGTTTTCATGTTAAAGAATGAACTCTGTTTTCATACTTGATTTAGTGATTTTAATTAGGTGTTCACCTGAAAGAATGAACTTTGTTGTGTTCATAATAATGATTTCTTTTTTTGTGTGTTCATTTTTAAGAATGAACGTGAATCAATAAAAAGCATTACCAAACAACCGATAGTTCATCAAACAGAATGAACTCCTACAAGAAAATAAGTAGGAAGTTCAGAGTTTATCAGAGAGCATGAAATTCATTCTTATTATGAGTTCATTTTACAAAATAAATTGCTAGCGTATACGAGTTCATTCTAATAAATGAACTACTAGAACTAGAATGAACTACCATGTTCTAAAATAGTGTTCATTTTTGGCTGAACTACCATTATAACTAAAATAATGAAAATTTTCGAAACATGGTATGATGGGTACTCATTGAGTAGATCTCGTCGAGACCTATCCTAAAATATAAAATTTATTAATTTTTAACTTATATTTTGAGAGATATTTAATTTTAAGTTTGTTCAAATAATAGACTGAATCAAATATTTACTTTTATCTATTAATGTTAAGAAGAGAGACATTAGCAGAGAGAAAATAAAGAAGGGTGAAAACAAAAATAAAGAAAGTATCATTATGTATTCTAGTTAGTAATTCTCCGAATCGTTCTCGAATGATACACGAATGTATCCGAATTGACCGAATCCGAATGATACTTCCAAACTATTTGAACTCCGAACCTAGTTCGCGGATTATATGGACCTCACGAATGATTCGCGAACGTATCCGAACTGATCGAATTTGAATGATATTTCGAACTAGAACTCATATAGGTAAATCTCTGACGAGAGTTCTGTTGATTAGTTTTTGTTTGATTTTGTATATACTTTATATTTAAATACAATTATTCAGTTAAAGTTTTCTATTGGTAGTTGTTTAACCAGTGTTTTATGTGTTGATTTTTTTTTAAAGTCTATAAACTCGTTTTATAATACATTTATGCGATTAAATTGTTTACTTCTAGTTAAAAAATCACGCTAAAATATTTTTTCCATCTTATATAAATCATATACAAATAAAATTAGTCTCGTAATAAGGTCATAATGCTTATCAATTTATCATATATGTAAGCCGAATTTAAAGTGTCGAACTCACATTTATAAAACGAATATGCACGTACGTATGCCGTTCCGAACTACTGTCCGAACAACGAACCGTTGACCGGATTTTTTACCGAATCCGTATAATTCCCGTACGTATGTCGTCCCGAACTACTACCCGTACCCCGAATTGTTAACTAGGTTATGTATCACGAAATGTGTTAATTTCGGCCGGGATGGCTGAGATTCCACCAAAAATTCCGGTCTGGGCATTCAAGGTAGTGAAATGTTCGATTTCACCTAGACGGAATTTGGCCGGAATTGAACGAAATGGGTTGTTAATTCTTGGTTTAGTTTCGGTGGACTCGGCCAGAATTGACTGGAATTGGCCGGAAATCTCCGTTGAAATATTTGAAATTTGTATAGATCTTGATTTTTCGTCATTTTAAATAACGATTTATTTCTTTTTATAAAAATTGGTAGTATAAATTATTTGAAAACGAAATTTGGTCGGTTACTCCGATATTTCAACCATAAATCTTCCCGAGATAAAATTATCTTAACCAAAATCCAGAATCGATTACATTTTCATGTAAAGAAGAGAGAAAATAAAAAAGACAAACAATACATACTTTTAATAATTTTTATTTATGAACAAAATAGATTTGATATCAACTAAAAAAAGACCAATTACCTATTTGTTTTCACTTTTTTATTCTACTTCATATAGTTTATCTAGAGGCTTCATAATTTTTCTAAACCTTCACAGAGTTTGTCTTTTAGAGGAAGGGCTCGTAATTTTTCTGGATCCCAACCTAGCAAGTTTTTGACATATTCCTGTTTGGGTCCGGATTGACTGTTGGACAATTTCCCTCTACCAAGGCAATTTAAGTCAGTTTATCATTACCCTTTCCTTGTCTGGTTAGAAATTGTTAAAGCCGGTTTAGTTAACATATATAAGGAGACCAATATGTTGTGATTTTATAACACAAGGAGAACAAAGATAAGAGTTTGAGAAGAGAAAGAAAGGAGAAATTTACCCGTGAGTAAAACAAAAGCAAGTGAAGAACAAGAAGAAATTGTGTGTTATGTCGAACAAAGTTGTTCATGAAGCTGCACAGCTTATTCACCCATCTAATCCTCCATCAACCAAAGATTCAAGTGAACATCGTCCACAAAGGGAAGAACCGGATTCAAACCAGTCAATTCAAGATGCGACATCTGCAGTAGACGACAGCAATGGAAAGAACAACAACAGCATAGGTTCCAGCTCAGATCAGGAGACAGTTGACAGTTTACAGCAAGCCAATCACCAACGCAATTGGGATCGGAAGATAGAGGAGGACGCATACGTACGGGATTGGGTTTGGCCGTCGGAGGACGCGTCATGGGAAGGAACTGGAAAAAGTGAACGAATGCTATACGACGTGTTTTCCTGTTTTGAAACTCTTTAGGAAAAAAAAGAAAACAATACGTCGTTCCCTTCGGCAAAGTTTACTGAATATGGAAGTTATAACTACATTATGCTTGATCCATGGTTTTTTTATTTCTCTTTAATTCTGCATTATTTATTCTTTTGTTGCTGTTGTTGATTTCTTCTTGTGTTCCTTTTTTTTTCTTCTTCTTCCAAGCGCCGATTATCAAATTGTTTCAGTTTAGGGAAATCATCACCATTCAATTAACTAGTACACACAAACCCCAGATAACTAATAATTTCTCTTGCACTGATCTTGCAATGGGACGTGGCTTCTTCTTGCAATCAGTTTGAGAACGAGTATGTCTTAGTCCCCTGCTAGTAGTCATAGTGCCATAATAATGTCCGGCTTAGCCCGAAGTTTGATGCGACATGGTGTAACTCATCTTAAAAGTGTGTGTCAGTTAAGTCAATCTTATGTTGCTCAAGACCGTGCCGGCCCTTGGACCAGCAAATTAACTGAGATCTGACTTATCTTTTCATGAAACATGGTCATCAAGCTCACGTTTTTAACAGCATAGTTATATGGAACTTTCATTTTTCATGGAAGAAAATTAGTCTGGTGAAGTGACGATACCGGTCCTTGCTTACAAGAAAGAAACATGAACAGTCAATCAAGGAGGGTCCATTTTCGTAATCTTACTACATCTTTCATCATTCAACGGCCCATACGTCAAGTTCACCCATTTAACTCCATACGTCAAGTTCGTTATCAAGTATTGCGTATCATGTTGGTAAAACAGAGTGGTACATATCAAATTTCCTTAATAACATGAAGAGAAGGTTGGTAAAACAGAGTGGTACATATCAAATTTCCCCAAAATCGACTGTCATCTTGGGGATATGTCTCAGGATTCCAGTTTATGGGAATATGCCCCAAACTAACGGTTTCCGTCAAGAAATCGTTAAATAGTCAATTTATCGTAAATGTGTTCGAACTTTTTATCCAATTTCTTCAAATTTTCATCTGTCTGAATATGTTCTTGAACCTTATAAAGGTGTTAGTATATAATATATATGTTTTTTAATTCGTATATGTAAACCAAGTGTATGTGCATTATGACTAAATAATGGTTTTGGATGGAATTTTGGACGGCTGGGACATATTCTCGAAAACTGGAATATTGAAAAATATCCCAAGATGACAGCCGATTTTGGGGAATATCCCCAATATTCCCTTTTACAAACTGTTTGCATTTGCGGATTCGAAAGATGTCATGCTCATAGTTGTTGGGACAATTGGTGCTATTGTTAATGGAGCAGCGATGCCCCTCATGACTGTTCTCCTTGGGGATTTGATTAATCCATTTGGACAATCAGACACCACAGATGTTGTTCTTCTAGTTTCCAAGGTATGTATTGGTTTTAGCTAATCTGGGTACCATTTCAATTCCAATACCGAATGTCCAAGAAAATTAGCGGAAACTTCCAAACTGTGTGGAGATATCTTCCAAATTAAAATCCCTTACATGGAGGCTGGAGACAGGATAATTTGGGTTTGTGGAACCATGGGATCTAAGAGCCAACTCATGGGTTTATATATTAAACAAAATTAGATTCAATAATAAGCCGATTAGGCTTCCAAAATAAACCAGTTGTGTTTCCTTAATAAACAAAATGGGTTCAATAATAAGCCAATGGGGCTTCCAAAATAAGCCAGTTATGTTTCCACAATAAATAAAATGGACTTCAATAATAAGCCAGTTGGGTTTCCAAAATAAGCTAGTTATGTTTTCACAATAAACAAATTGGGAATAATAAGCTAGTTGGGCTTCCAAATAAGCCAATTTCCATGCGTCGTTTTAGTACGGTACTAACAAGAATGTTAGACAGTTCGATGAATACATATTAATTTATTATTTTTCCTTTTTGCCCTGCACTGTAATAAGCTATTTATGTTTCCACAATAAACAAAATGGACTTCAATAATAAGCCAGTTGGGCTTCCAAAATAAGTTGGCTATGTTCTCACAATAAACAAATTGGGGTTCAATAATAAGCTAGCTGTGTTACTCAAAAGGGACGTACAATACTATCAGGACATTTTGTACAGAAAAGTACCGATGGTAAAGGCAGTCTTACTTCTTGTCCTACTTCCTCTCTTCGATGGTGTAGTGACAGTCATTGAGGGCCTTTTCTACATGTGTTAGGAGATTCCTCCTTGTGTGTATCTTCTATCGTGTCCAAACGTAAAAAAGACTCTACAACCAAGACATACGGACATCCTTCAATTGGTTTCTATTCGTCTCATTCAAAACCAGGAAACATTGATGTAACTCTGAGCAGCTTCTCTTGGAAAAAATCAGTGACTGATGAGTTAGATCAACTTTATAGACAAGTTGTGTGGAACCTTGTATCATGCAAGTCCAATGTCTATAATTAAGGTTTTAAATGGGTTTCTAGGAATGAGGGAGATTGTTTAAACACCTTCAGAAATAATCTCAGGCTCATTTCTCAAGGACACTCACATGTTGAAGAATTTGAGTTTAAGGAAACGATTGTTCCCATGGAATGCTTTTTAGCTTTTCAGCCTATTTATAATTGTCGCAGGTCCTACTTGACAAGTGCTTCAGGGAACAACAGAAGAAAAATCTCTGCACATGTGCCTTACCTTAGAAAGTCACTATAGGATAAACAAGGGGATCTTTTTGATCCCATCATGTCTTCCTAACCCTAGACGTTCGCGTCCCCATGCTTGTCTTGAGAAAATGGGGATTTGCGTCTTTTGTCTCAAGAAGTGTATTTTTGGTTATTTTTGTTTTTACCTATATAAATCTCTAAAAATACAAAAGTTGTTGTTTGTCCAGGGTTTCAGTCGTTCACGAAGGGTGTATCTCAAAAGCTTTTGTGCCATGACACCTGTTACTAGATGCAGCACAAGCAGGAATGCAACTCTTGCTGTAACGTACGTCGGTGTACTGGGATCCCCTCCACAAAGTTGAAGAAATTTAAGGATACAATTAATGGTAAAAATCCTTACTCAAACTGGTTTTGTCGTCTTATCAAAGTGATGAAAACTTCAGGAACCTGGTAAAAGAATTCATCAGCAAAAGAAACAGCTTAATCTCGGATGTATGCATCCTTAGATGATATAATTCACTATGAACGAATGTTGTCTCATTATACAAACACTGTACGAAAACTGGAAAAAGAACTTAGTAAGCTGACAGTGTTTTCAAAAGATTTGGAGGAGTTGAATGATCGCATTGTCAATGGATTCTTCAATAACGAGATATAATTCTCTGAAGAAGCTTTAAAAGAGATTTTTGTTGCCTAGTATGTATTCTTTTTGGTTTAGTTGGAAGAATAACTAGTGCTTTGAATAGGGATGATTGTGACTACACATAGCTATTCTTGTTTTCATCTTCTTATGTTTATTCTTGAGGTTTATTGGTTTTAAATTCTAAAAATATTTGGAGGATGATGTTATTGCAGTATTTTAATGGTTTGATATATTTCAATATTTTTGTGGGATATGTATTGTTTGCGTCCTTGAACTTGCAGGTCCCATGTTGCGGTCAACAGTAAAGTCGTTCATGAATTAATATTCGTATTGATGAAAGGACGAATGGGCTTTTGACAAATACAAAAGTTATGCCTATGCAATCATGTATTTGATGGAAAATAGGACAAAATCTTTTGTTTGACAAGGATAAAGTCTATTATGTCGTTATGATGGAAAATATAAATGATCCTTGTATGTTTTTCCACGGTATTGATCTTCATTGATCCATTTTATTATGTTTTACCGTGAAGGCTCCATTGTGTGTCTTATGTTGAGCACCTTACAACTAAGTCGATTATTCTTATTGGCTTTGTTGGTTGTTCCGTAAGATGCTATATGTTGAGCATTATGAACTAAATTAATCAACTAGTTTGGTTATTTAGTTTGTACTCCATAAGTTTTCTTTCTTATGTTGAGTACATGTACGGTTAAGGTTGTCATACTCTATGATGAACTTAGTCGGGGTTCCGTAAGTTTTCTTATGTTGAGCCCAAATTAATTAAATTGATTACTTCGGTGATTAGTTTGGTTATTTGTATTCCAATTGGATTAATTATAGGTTCTCTTGTAATTAATCAAGTTGAGTTTTCATATATTCCACAAGTTCTTGTGTTGAGTATATGAAAGGCTACATTATCATGTTCTATTGATTAATGTAGTCATATATTCCGTAAGGTTTTCCTTATGTTGAGTATGAGAACGATTAAGTTTGTCATGTCCGTATGATTACCTTAGTCGTAGATCCGTATGTTTACCTATGTTGAGCACCTTCAATTAAATTGATCACTTTTGTGGTTTGGTTTAGTTGCGTATTACAATTGAATTAATCATGGGTTTAGTTGTGATTAATTTGGTTGAGTGGATATAGAAAATCATTTCAATGGTTTTTGGTGTCCAAATTAAAAAGTCCTTCTTTTCTTTCGAAATTAAGGTCGCTCTTGTTGTTCTTTCGGGAATGACATCAAATGGGGGAGAGTTCTTTTTAACTATGCTTAATGGTAATATCTTGCGGGATGTGCGGATGTGGAATTTTATAGGGGTTATCTTGTATCTTAAAACTCCTTGATGAATGCCTTTAGCTTCGGCTTTATGATTGCATCTAAATTAAGTTGGTATGTATTTTTCTTTTAGTCTATGAAATGTCTCTTGTGGAAATTGTACTTTGATATTACATAATAATACTATGACACTGTATAATAATGTTCGAGAATCTCGATTTCTCTCATTGTTATAGCTACGGATCTTCAACAACGGTGATGCTAAACTTACAAACTTTGGGATCATTGGAGTACTTGGAAGGACGAAGATTTCAGGGAACATTGAAGATTAGACTATGAAATAGGAGCCACTAAAGTGTACCTTTTTTGTATTCCATATGTATTAATATTTTTTGTCACTAAAATTTACAAAGGGGGAGATTGTTAGAACATTTCTCGGTCGACCTCGCATGCGTTGCTATCTCAAGCATGTTTGTCAATGTTAGTGATCAAAACTATGAGTCTTGATTTCTAGACTACATAACTAAGTCTCAGACTAGGATAGAAAAGTGTAGTTGAGCTCAAGGACTTCATGGCGATTCATCATACAACGAAGAATATCTATACAAGGAACCGTGGAACTTCATTAACAAAAAGGTATGTGGAGACTTGAACTTATCTATCACTCAAAAGTCTATCTATTCTATCTTCTACTTCTTACGAGACAAAAGTCGTATGCTATATATACTAGATCATACACACTTGACATTTCGAGCTGAGCATTCATTGCTTATCTTTTATCTCGAAATCATGTGTTGGTAAAGCGTTTCGATTTGATCAAGTTTATCTTCACGTAGTGACGGAAGTCATGAAAAGTTTCAATCACTTTGAGAGTTGCTCTGACGTGAATCGGTCTGTGAATAACGGCTACATAGCGTCCTCTGAGAATGTATCAATGATTGAAATAAGAGTTTAGATTATATAACCATGTATTCCTTGAACCGAAGTTTTCGAACTTTGTTGATCAAGAGAAATCGGGAGGATTGTGGAATTGGCTTTCCAAGTCCGCGAACCCAGTCCGCAGACTCATTCTGCGAACTGTCGAAAGTTCTCGACCGAGAATTTCTGCTGGATTTTTCAAAACTCGTTTGTGTGCTTAGTCCGCGAACTGGAGAAAGTTCTCTTTCCGAGAATTTCAGCTGAGTTTGGAAAACTCAACCGATTAACTTAAGTCCGCGAACTTATTTGTGAACTTAAGAGGTTATGATCTAAAGATGTGCTCTGAACATGAAACATTAAATTACTAAGGAATGCTTTATGCAAACCATGGCTATAATGTTCATGAGCCGATTCAAATCGAATCAAATCATCTTTGTTTCAATTGTGTCTTATGTAGTTACATAAGATCTCATAGCAATTGAACAACTTTTTAACTAGTTCATTTGAGTCAATTGAACTAGTTATGGTGAAGAAGAACAAGGTTAATATGAAATGCTCATATGGTTAACCTTTTGGGTTACTATGTTGAACCAACATACACGTACACGTTTGACAAGGTTTTCACGAACCCAGTAAACGTTTACCCAAGTGTGTGTGACAAGATAAGTTTTCGATCTAACGGTTGAGAAATATTAGCTTGAATCTAAATCAGGTTTTAATCTAACGGTGAATAATGATTGCTTTGTAACTAAGGAAAAACCCTGATTTGAAAGCTATATAAAGGAGACATCTAGCATTGGGAAAAACTAATCCCCACACATCTGTGTGATACTAGTGCGCTCGCTAGAGTCGATTCTCCTTTAACCTTTGGTTTTCTTCTCTAAAACCAGGTTAACGACTTAAAGACTTCATTGGGATTGTGAAGCTAGACCGATACTATTTTTATCGTAGTTGTGTGATCTTATCTTGCATCTTCTATCGTACGACTACAATCGATTGATTGGCTTGGGATCGTGAGCGTTCTCCGATAGGAAAGATAAAGAAGTCACAAACATCTTCGTCTCACTGTTTGTGATTCTTTGACAATCCGCTTGTGTAGTCATGAAGTATTGTTGAGAGGTGATTGATTAATCTAGGTTGTTCTTCGGGAATATAAGTCCGGATTATAATTGGTTCCTGTTCACCTTGATTTTATATCTTAAGACGTAACAAAACCTAGGGTTTATTTGTGGGAGACATATTTATCCTTTGATAGACTTTTCTGTGTGAGACAGATCTGTTTACTATCAAGTCCGTAGTATCCTGATGGGATCAGAGGCGTAGGAGTATAATTGTACCTTGGATCGGTGGGAGACTCATTGGGGTTTAACTATAGTCCATTCTGAAGTTATCTTGGGGTCGGCTAGTGTCTGTAGCGGCTTAATACAATGTGTATTCAATCTGGACTAGGTCCCTGGGTTTTTCTGCATTTGCGGTTTCCTCGTTAACAAAATTTCTGGTGTCTGTGTTATTTCTTTTCCGCATTATATTTTATATAATTGAAATAACACAGGTTGCGCGTTCGTGATCATCAATTGGAAATCCAACCTTTGGTTGTTGATTGATTCTTGGACATTGATCGTTGGTACCATCCAAGTTATTCCTTGTATTTGATAAAGACTCACTATTGTTTTTAGCTTGAGTAAAAATCAAATCAAGAGAGCGATATTAACTCTTTGAGATACTTTTATCTAGATCGAGTCTGACTGTCTGGTTGATTCTCTAGAAAAGTATTTCGGAGTTAGTCCATATAGATTGCTAAGCGAAATATTGGGTGGTGTTGTTAGACCCCCGCTTTTTCAGGGTGTTATATATAAGCATTGAATATATATCTATTGTTTAAATACTTCTCTGCATTTGAATTGTTGCTTTACAAGGATCGTATATTGATCTCTTTTACACGTTATTGTCCTTGCATTTTACATGGTTGGATAGTGCCAAAGTTCTACAGAGACATTATTGTTTGGCCGCAGAAAGAGGCCGAGGAACTTTGGTTTAAAGATCCAACACCAGTCTAAAGGAATGCTATTCTAGTCCTCTTATATGTATGCAGAACAATAACACTCCATGTGTGAGATTAAAGAGGCCAAGAGTTGCTTCTAGAGACGAATTTTCATATGAAGATGGTTGGTGGTGATAATTAGGTATATCTTTTACTAGTGGAAAATATTATAAATGAACGAATATTGAAAGTTGAAACCATGTGAAGGGTGTAAGTACTAGTTATCTTTCTATAATATCATCCTTGATTCTTGATACTTCAACTCATCTAGTAGTAAATGGTGTTTGTATGACAGACTTGTCTGATTGAGGTGCATCCATTCTATATATTCGCTTTTCAGTGATTATTTCGCACTTGTTTTATATTTCAGTAATGTTGAACCCTTTAATTTTCTGTAGGTGTGTCATTCTGAAATTGTTGACTCGGTTCCTCATCCTAAAGGATCTCGATTTGCTGGTTTGGAGTTGTCTTTATGAGACTTAGAACTTAGATATGTCTTGGATAAAACCATGACTTGATTATTCATTTTGTTTTGTGACTTTGAACTAGTGTAAACTGAATTCAGTTATGAATCGGGTAACCAAGATAATTATTTTAAATGGACATTTGAATTTATAAAATCAGGTTTTATTTTTGTTTAGATTGAGTTTAAGTCAGACTTATTTAATTCCAGTCAGAAATACTACAGTCAGCCAAATATGATTTGCAATTCTGTTGAATCATTTTTGGAATTTGGCTGATTTTTTTTAATACAAAACTAAATATACGATGTAATCTAGGTGCCATATCTAGCGACAACCAGAGAGTATCGTAATTCTTAGTCAAATAGAAAGTTTCGTTCCATAAAAAGACACTAAATCTACGGCACTTTCAGTGAGCGTCGTATAACTGGCTAATACGACACTTTCTGAATATCTTAAAACGGATTTTTTCCGCTAGTGAATTTGAAACTAAAAATAGAGTATCTCAGTCGATTTGGAAAATTATTCCCTGACACTTTGTACGCTTTTTGATTCTAAAGTCGCCTCTATTGACCTTTTAGGTCTACGACTGAAAAGACTTCGCTTGGGAATTGGTGAATCCAGGTCCGAATATCTTCACGTTAATAGTTCGTGAATCCTGATCTTTCTTTCTGTTATCGATTTTTTCATAATATCTTTCAGGAAAAATAGATATTAATCATAAAGTTCTATTCGTCCCAGACTTTGTGATTCCTCAAGATAGATATCTAAAGATTGACTTGATTTTTCTACTATTGTTCTCGAGAGTTGGTTAAGAATCTAGGTTTATCTTTGGTATTTGTTAGTTACTGATTCATGAGGTTTATTGGCTTGTAATTAAAAAGATTTGCATACCTTAATCTTTGATTTAAATGGAAATCAAATAGACTTATCTGTTAGAGGCAGATTGGTATTAAAAGTATTCACTTCGGCCGAAGCAACTCTTAGGATGTAAAGGATGTCATCTAAGTGAATCAAGTGCGTAGAACATTGCGAGGTTCATAAGACGTAAAGAACGCGACTGTAACTAAATTGATTGTAGGGTGAATTCGGTATCAACTACATTCCAGTCTGAAGTTTCATAGTAGGATAATGTTTGTAGTGTCTTAATACAGTGTGATGTTCAATCTAGATGAAGTCCCGGGGTTTTTCTGCTATTGCGGTTTCCTCATTAACAAAATTTATGGTATCTTATGTTTTTATTTTTCTATGTCATATTATTTATATTTACAATTGGATATGTACAGGTTTGTACGTACAATCTATATAGATAAGTTCGTTTAATTAAATCGATTATGAGACTATTTTCTTGTAGAATTCGTATCTTGAAAGAGATTAATCAATTAAAAGAATTTTCCGATTGAATTATTTAGATACAACTGGATTGATCTAGGATATTGATTTTTTAGATCGTCCAAGTACTCTTCTTAACAATCAAGTTCACGGGCCTTGTGTGCATATACAAACTGATTGAGTTGAGGTTGGGATATTAACTCTACACATATCATCAAGCATCATTAATTAACTTGGTATGCTTGCAATTGTCTTAAGTTTTGTCTATATAGATTTCCTAATGAAAATTGGGCGTATTTCGTATCCCTTGGATTTTCAGTATACAAGAACTCTTGGACAATCTAAAAAATCAATATCCAAGAACAACCTAGTATGTATCGGAACACTACACGAACCAAATACAGTTAGAAAATCTGTCTAGGTTGAATATCGAATCACTTACTGTTAATTTAATTATTATATCAACACAAATATGATGCGGAAGTAAAAATTAAACAAATACATAGAGAAATTTTGTTAACGAGGAAACCGCAATAGAAGAAAAACCCCGGGGACCTTGTCCAAATTTGAACTCAAGCTGTTACACCAAACTCCTACCAGAATAACAATTCTCTTTAGAAATTCCTCTTATAAATATTCTATCAGAACACCAATTCTTTTTAGAAACCACTCTCGAAAATGTTCTATCAGAACACCAAATCTCTTCATAATTACTTTTGAAAATATTTTAGCGGAATGCCAATTCTCTTTAGAAACTGCACTTGAAAAAATCCTCTATCAAAGCGTTCGTTCTCTTTAAAAGATGCAAAAACACCGTTAATACTTTTTGACATTTTGGTTTCACAAAAAACCAATTTAATTTCCCTTTAGATGTGAACCAAGATTTTGGAAATCTTGTGTTTGTTTTGATAAAAACAATTACTAGGTAAAAGCAATAACAAAATAAATTAGGGTTATTATAGATTAGGGTCATTATACTCTTCAAAATGGAAGAGAAACCTAATTATTCTACGAAAAGAACAACTAGAATAAATCCAGAGATATCTTATTAAAACTTTGAAAGGATCTTATTATACTAATAATAATCCACTAAACGAGTGATTTTAGAAATATTTCATTGTTTAATGATATAGGTCATCTATTGTGGGACAAAATCTAAAAGTAGAAACTACCATTTGGTCTTAGAAATAATATAATATAGTTAGTTTGGTCCTGTGGACCTAGTCAAATGGTTATTTGGTCCTTTTTTAAAATATGGTAATTTTTTAAAATATATATTTTTATTTGGTCCTAAAATTTATTATTTGGCCCTAGGGTGGACAGTACTCATGCGGAATGACGTCATGGATGATGTAATCGTCTTTTGGTAGTGGCAGGTACCTTTTTGGGACCATATATATATTTAATTATTGAGATAGAAGGGAATTATTTTTAAATTTGTTTTCTCTCCTCTTTTTTCTAGATCTACTTTCTATGTTTTTTTTTCCTTGTTTTTTCTTTTCTTATGAAGATGATAAAGACGACGATGATGAAAATGATGATGATGACTATGAAACGACGACGATGATTAAGACAATGATGATGAGACTATGATGAAAATAATCATTCTTCTTCCGTTCTGTTTAAGTTTTTGACGATGAAGATAATGAAGAACGGTGAAGTTTTTTTGTATTCTTCTTCTCTGCTACTATTGTTATTGTTGAAGATGATGAAGATAATGAAGATTTAGAGAGTGAACTCTATTTTTAGATCTTTTTATTAGGTGTTTATTCGAAAAGATGAACTCTTAATTGTTGTTGTGCGTTCATGTTAAAGAACGAACTCTGTTTTAGATCTTGAATTATTAGCTGTTCATTCAAATGAATGAACTCAGTTCATGGATTTTTTCGTGTATTCATGTTAAAGAATGAACTCTATTTTGGGTCTTAAATTATTATGTGTTCGTTTTTAGGAATAAAAATTGTTCTAGGTTTGAATTAGTTTGTTTTGATCGGTGTTTGACGAATGAAATCTGGTTTTTGTTCATAACGATGAAGCTTGATTGGGTGTTCATTTGAAAGAATGAACTCTGTTTTCATACTCGATTTAGTGATTTCAATTAGGTGTTCACCTGAAATAATGAACTTTGTTGTGTTCATAATAATGATTTCTTTTGTTGTGTGTTCAATTTTAAGAATGAACTCGAATCAATAAAAAGCATTACCAAACAACCGATAGCTCATCAAACCGAATGAACTCCTACAAGAAAATAAGTAGGAAGTTCAGAGTTTATCAAAGAGCATGAACTTCATTCTTATTATGAGTTCATTTTACAAAATAAATTGCTAGCGTATACGAGTTCATTCTAAGAAATGAACTACTAGAACTAGAATGAACTACCATGTTCTAAAATAGTGTTCATTTTTGGATGAACTACCATTATAACTAAAATAATGAAATTTTTCGAAACATGGTATGATGGGTAGTCATTGAGTAGATATCGTCGAGACCTATCCGAAAATATAAAATTTATTAATTTTTAACTTATATTTTGAGAGATATTTAATTTTAAGTTTGTTCAAATAATAGACTGAATCAAATATTTACTTTTATCTATTAATGTTAAGAAGAGAGACATTAGCAGAGAGAAATAAAGAAGGGTGAAAAAAAAATAAAGAAAGTATCCGAACTATCGAAGGGTAAAAAAATAAAGAAGGGTGAATAATTCGGTTTGATGAACTATCGAATGATACACAAATGTATCCGAATTGACCGAATCCGAATGATACTTTCAAACTATTTGAACTCCGAACCTAGTTCGTTGATTATATGGACCTCACGAATGATTCGCGAACGTATCCGAACTGACCGAATTCGAATGATATTTCGAACTAGAACTCCTATAGGTAACTCTCTGACCAGAGTTCTGTTGATTGGTTTTTGTTTGATTTTGTATATACTTTATATTTAAATACAATTATTCAGTTAAAATTTTCTATTGGTAGTTGTTTAACCAGTGTTTTATGTGTTGATTTTTTTTTAAAGTCTATAAACTCGTTTTATAATACATTTATGCTATTAAATTGTTACTTCTTGTTAAAGAATCACGCTAAAATATTTTTTCCATCTTATACAAATCATATACAAATAAAATTAGTCTTGTAATAAGGTCATAATGCTTATCAATTTATCATATATGTAAGCCGAATTTTAAGTGTCGAACTCACATTTATAAAACGAATATGCACGTACGTATGCCGTTCCGAACTACTGTCCGAACAACGAACCGTTGACCGGATTTTTGACCGAATCCATATAATTCCCGTACGTATGCCGTCCCAAACTACTACCCGTACCCCGAATTGCTAACTAGGTTATGTATCACGAAATGTGTTAATTTCGGCCGGGATGGCTGAGATTCCACCGAAAATTCCGGTCTGGGCATTCAAGGTAGTGAAATATTGGATTTGACCTAGCCGGAATTGAACGAAATGGGTTGTTAATTCTTGGTTGATTTTCGGTGGACTCGGCCAGAATTGACTGGAATTGGCCGGAAATCTCCGTTGAAATATTTGAAATTTGTATAGATCTTGATTTTTGGTCATTTTAAATAACGACTTATTTCTTTTTATAAAAATTGATAGTATTTAAGTATATCTATGTGTGAAAAATGTTTGATATACATATTATATGTATAAATAATTTGGAAACGAAATTTGGTCGGTTACTCTGATATTTCAACCATAAATCTTCCCGAGATAAAATTATCTTAACCAAAATTCAGAATCGATTACATTTTCATGTAAAGATGTAGGATCAGAATCTCGCAACGATAATGTCTCAGCGAAATTATCAACTACACAACACAACAGCGTCGCAGAACAATTTCAGAAATGATATGATAAACGACGTCAGCTAGAATCACGAGAAAGATGTGATAGTTCTGAGAAAATTAAAAAGCTTGCGAAATTAATATTTGTAAGGTTGCGAGAATGTAGCAAACCATACCCGAAAATAAATGACAGATTAGCTGTCATCCACTATATATTTCCCTATAAATAGTCGTTCAAGTTGTAAAGAAAGGGAGAGATCTTTTTGAGTAAGAAACAAGTAAATAGGAGAGAGAATGTCTAGATCAGAGGTCATTCTTGATTCCTTTATCTTTTCTTGTAAGAACATTCAACGATTGATCAATAAAATTAAGAGTGTAAACCTAAAAATGAGTTGAGTAATAATGAAATCATATGAGGGGTGTAGTGTAGGATTTCCGGCAACTACATAATGGCGCTAGAAACAGGGACGTATTGAAGATTATTCTAGAAAAAATTGAAGATCAATATTGAGATTTGTGAAGATTTAGAGTGATTGATTAAGAATTTTACATAATTTCTTGCAATATTGTTAACATTGAAGAAATGGCTAGGAGAAGAAATACATCAGAACAACCAACCACTGTTAGAAGAAGCAAGAGAATTGCTGGAAGAGAGAAATGGGAGAATCTACTAGAATGAGAAATAATGGAGAAAATCAAATTCAACCACCAATTTAACAAACAATAGTACAAGGAAGGAATACAGATTATGATAGGGTGAGTATACACACTTGGAAATCAAATTCGGCAGAAGAAGCAGAAGAAGAGCAACAAAACATAAACCATAGACAGGTAGAGAGAAATCAAGAATTAGATGAAGGAATAATTCATGGAGATGAGGAAATTAGAGCGTTAGAAACGTTGAGACGAAGAATACATGAAGAAAGAAAAGCTGAGGCAGAAGAACGTGCAAATCTAACAAGGCAAAATCACGAATTAAGGATGGAGAATATAAGACTACATAATAGAAGATCGAGAAGTATTACAAAATCATATTCAAGATCGACTAGAATAGAAATGAGGCGACACTCACCTACAGTCAATGCTGGAAACAATATTCAAGAAGAAATATCAAATCTTAATGAAGAATATCGCGAAAATAGAGAAAGAGCTGATGATCGTTACGTTCCACAAAATCAAACTTTTGATGATGGGAAAAATGGTGGAAATCAAGAGAACGGACAACGTCAGGGACGAAATGACCAAGATGGCGAAGGAAATCGAGAGGAAGGAAGAATAATTTTACATGAAAGAGAAACTCAAAGAAATCAACAGACGATTGAAGAAGAAATTGAAAGAAATTATGCTGAACAAGCACGTTTAACCTGCGAACGTGAAAGACTGAGAGCGGAAATGGAAGAAAAAGAGCTTCAGGAGATAATTCGCCAGAACAATCACGACAATCGAGAAAGAAGGCGTACACAAAACCGGAATAACGGTAACCTCAATGAAGAGTATGATAGAGTACAGAGGATGGCTGAAAGACAGTGAATGAAATTGATAAGAAATGAACAAAATCATGGAGGGGAAAATGAAAGGCATCATCATATGATAATTCAAGATAGATATGAGGAAGAGAATCGCAGAAGAAGACGAGATGAGGATAATGAACGCAGAAGAAGAGAGGCGAAATTAAAAAGACCGATGGATCAAAATTCAGGTGTAAATAAACAAATCATGAAAGAATTAGAAGAAATGAGAGGAATGCTAAATAATAGAGGAGAAGTAGGCAGAAGAAAATTGGATGAAGCAATAGAAGAAGCTGAGAAAACTCCGTTTACAAGGGAAGGACAATTAGGAGGAATACCACCGAAATGCAATTTTCCCACATTAACCAGCATTTTTGATGGAACAACTTGTGAAATTCAACACATTAAAGCCTATGTGAGGTGCATGTTCCAATGGGAAAATTATGATGTCGTATTGTGCAAATATTTCGCATCCAGCTTAACAGGAGAGGCATTAAAATGGTTTGAAGGTCTACCAAAGAATACAATAACATCCTTCAATCATTTGAAGACTACATTCCTAGGGGCATATATAAGTAATAATTCTTCGCGACCTAGTATAGAAGATGTGTTTGGATTAAAACAGAGGATTGGCGAAAGTTTGAAACACCTGACTAAAAGATGGAGAACAATGTGTAGCAAAATGGCTGGCCGTGTAGATGAGAGATATCTTATATTATCATTTATCAATGCTACGTTTGCAACAAACCTATTGTACGTCCAAATTTTCAGAGTCAAGAATACGATCACAATGACTGAATTGCGAGAAATTCAAGAAGAATACATTGCTCTAGAGGAAAGGCAAAATGAAATGGAATCATATCCAGTTTCGAACACCAACTCACAAATAGCGAATGCAAGCTTATTACCCAAACTAATAAACACAGTAGCGAATACTTCGCAAGTACAACAAGAGAAGGTGACGGGTAACAATCACTAGAAACTGGTGGGTATGGGAAGCCGAGATCAAGAGGAGTATGAAAGAGAAAGAAAGTTCTACAATTGTGGTGGAAATAAAAAGATTCAAAGACTCGATCAACCACAAGAAACTTATGGAGGTTAAAGACAAAATTATAATAGAGGACAAGGAAGTCACAAGGTGGTATGGGAAGAAATCAAGATGCCACCTATAAATGCAAGTGTGGAGAAAATATGGGAAGCTATAATTTTGATGGAGAATATACCAACACCATGGAACATGGGAACAGAACCACCTCCAAACCACAGAAGCCATGAGTTTTGTTCTTATCATCATTTTCATGGACATATAACAAATGATTGCAGAAATATAAAAAGAATTATTCTGAGAATGATAGATCAAGGAAAACTAAACCACTTTTTGGTAGGACACCCACAATCTCAACCATTACCACCACCACCAGAGCATCACGAAGTAAACACGATGAAAAAGAAGGAAACATTGTTCATAGAAGTTGGTGCAAAAGCAAAGAATCTATTCTGTCACTCTATCGTACATTCGCACAAGACAATTGAAGATTTTCATGACAATGTTTTAAGTAGAGTGTTCGCAAGAGATAATTATGGAAGAGAAGTTATGAATATTGCGAAAATCTCGCCACTGGAGGAATGACAGAAACAAATCATTTTTTTTACCGCAGAAGAAATTCCCGAAGGAGAAGAGGTGCATGATAATCCATTGGTAGTAAAATTAGAAATTAATCCAAAACCGAAAGAAGATGAGGATGATGAAGCTGAAGATTCATGGGAAATTAATAGAATTCTAATCGATACTGGAAGCTCTGTGAACATCTTATTTTATCATACTTATAAAATTATGGGAGGAAGAGATGATTATCTTATACCATCAACATATAAGATATATGGTTTTAATGGTACTGCTAACAAGCCTAAAGGGGAGGTTACTGTGCGAATTCCATTGAAGGGAATATCTTCTGAAATCTTATTCTGTGTCGTTGATGTAGAATCACCCTACAATGCGTTAATTGGTCGACCTTGGCTACATGGAATTCTAGGTGTAGCTTCAACTTTCCACCAATGCATCAAATTCCCTCACTCCAGCGGTGTAGGAATCATAAAGGGTGATTGGATTGAAGGAAAAAGGTGCTACGAAACTGAGATAGAATCTTGCGAAGGAAGAGAAAACAAGAAGGAAAACTGGCGACACAAAATCAAAGATACACAGAGAAGTGAGAGGTTGATGGTGGATGCAATCGAAAGAAAAGAAGAAGAGGTATTGCGAAACTAATGCTAGCACAGAATAAAAATGATGAACATACCACTACCAAGGAAGCAGTAGCAGAAAATAATAAAGAAGCAGAGGATGGCAAAGGTAATAAAACACAAGAAATGTAAGAATGATTAAGTTGTTGCGACACTCTCGCAATAAGTAAAATTCTTAAAAATACATTTTATTGAATGACAAAATTGAGATTGCGAAATCCAAATACAATATGATGATGTGCGAGACTCTCGCAGAGATAATGAATTTTACAGAAGACAATCAGAGAAAAATGACAAAAGAGAAAGGGGGAAACCTTTATGGCGTACACCCTAGTTCGCGAATGCAATTTCGCAAGAGGAAAATGTAAGACCTAAAGTACGTCATATAAGGGGGTACCTGTTGCATGGCTCAGGGAAAGGCTACACCGCCACCGGAACCTGAGTCATGGAGATTTGGGGTCAAATGGTTATTTGGTCCTAAAATTTATTATTTGGCCATAGGGTGGACAGTACTCATGCAGAATGACGTCATGGATGATGTAATCGTCTTTTGGTAGTGACAGGTACCTTTTTGGGACCATATATATATTTAATTATTAAGATATAAGGGAATTATTTTTAAATTTGTTTTCTCTCTTATTTTTTCAAGATCTACTTTCTATGTTTTTTTTCCTTGTTTTTTATTTTCTTATGAAGATGATAAAGACGACGATGATGAGAATGATGATGATGACTATGAAACAACGATGATGATTAAGACAATGATGATGAGACTATGATGAAAATAATCATTCTTCTTCCGTTCTGTTTAAGTTTTTGACGATGAAGATAATGAAGAACGATGAAGTTTTTTTGTATTCTTCTTCTCTGCTACTATTGTTATTGTTGAAGATGGTGAAGATAATGAAGATTTAGAGAGTGAAATCTATTTTTAGATCTTTTTATTAGGTGTTTATTCGAAAAGATGAACTCTTAAATGTTGTTGTGCGTTCATGTTAAAGAACGAACTCTGTTTTAGATCTTGAATTATTAGCTGTTCATTCCAATGAATGAACTCTGTTCATGGATTTTTTTTCGTGTTTTCATGTTAAAAAATGAACTCTATTTTGGGTCTTAAATTATTATGTTTTCATGTTAAAGAATGAACTCTGTTTTCATACTTGATTTAGTGATTTTAATTAGGTGTTCACCTGAAAGAATGAACTTTGTTGTGTTCATAATAATGATTTCTTTTGTTGTGTGTTCATTTTTAAGAATGAACGTGAATCAATAAAAAGCATTACCAAACAACCGATAGTTCATCAAACAGAATGAACTCCTACAAGAAAATAAGTAGGAAGTTCAGAGTTTATCAGAGAGCATGAACTTCATTCTTATTATGAGTTCATTTTACAAAATAAATTTCTAGCGTATACGAGTTCATTCTAAGAAATGAACTACTAGAACTAGAATGAACTACCATGTTCTAAAATAGTGTTCATTTTTGGATGAACTACCATTATAACTAAAATAATGAAAATTTTCGAAACATGGTATGATGGGTACTCATTAAGTAGATCTCGTCGAGACCTATCCTAAAATATAAAATTTATTAATTTTTAACTTATATTTTTAGAGATATTTAATTTTAAGTTTGTTCAAATAATAGACGGAATCAAATATTTACTTTTATCTATTAATGTTAAGAAGAGAGACATTAGCAGGGAGAAAATAAAGAAGGGTGAAAACAAAAATAAAGAAAGTATCATTATGTATTCTAGTTAGTAATTCTCCGAATCGTTCTCGAATGATACACGAATGTATCCGAATTGACCGAATCCGAATGATACTTCCAAACTATTTGAACTCCGAACCTAGTTCGCGGATTATATGGACCTCATAAATGATTCGCGAACGTATCCGAACTGACCGAATTCGAATGATATTTCGAACTAGAACTCCTATAGATAACTCTCTGACGAGAGTTCTGTTGATTAGTTTTTGTTTGATTTTGTATATACTTTATATTTAAATACAATTATTCAGTTAAAATTTTCTATTGGTAGTTGTTTAACCAGTGTTTTATGTGTTGATTTTTTTTTTAAAGTCTATAAACTCGTTTTATAATACATTTATGCGATTAAATTGTTTACTTATTGTTAAAGAATCACGCTAAAATATTTTTTTCATCTTATATAAATCATATACAAATAAAATTAGTCTCGTAATAAGGTCATAATGCTTATCAATTTATCATATATGTAAGCCGAATTTTAAGTGTCGAACTCACATTTATAAAACGAATATGCACGTACGTATACCGTTCCGAACTACTGTCCGAACAACGAACCGTTGACCGGATTTTTGACCGAATCCGTATAATTCCCGCACGTATGCCGTCCCGAACTACTACCCGTACCCCGAATTGTTAACTAGGTTATGTATCACGAAATGTGTTAATTTCAGCCGGGATGGCTGAGATTCCACCAAAAATTCCGGTCTGGGCATTCAAGGTAGTGAAATGTTCGATTTCACCTAGACGGAATTTGGCCGGAATTGAACGAAATGGGTTGTTAATTCTTGGTTGAGCTTCGGTGGACTCGGCCAGAATTGACTGGAATTGGCCGGAAATCTCCGTTGAAATATTTGAAATTTGTATAGATCTTGATTTTTCGTCATTTTAAATAATGATTTATTTCTTTTTATAAAAATTGGTAGTATAAATTATTTGAAAACGAAATTTGGTCGGTTACTCCAATATTTCAACCATAAATCTTCCCGAGAAAAAATTATCTTAACCAAAATTCAGAATCGATTACATTTTCATGTAAAGAAGAGAGAAAATAAAAAAGACAAACAATACATACTTTTAATAATTTTTATTTATAAACAAAATAGATTTGATATCAACTAAAAAAAGACCAATTACCTATTTGTTTTCACTTTTTTATTCTACTTCATATAGTTTATCTAGAGGCTTCATAATTTTTCTAAACCTTCACAGAGTTTGTCTTTTAGAGGAAGGGATCGTAATTTTTCTGGATCCCAACCTAGCAAGTTTTTGACATATTCCTGTTTGGGTCCGGATTGACTGTTGGACAATTTCCCTCGACCAAGGCAACTTAAGTCAGTTTATCATTACCCTTTCCTTGTCTGGTTAGAAATTGTTAAAGCCGGTTTAGTTAACATATATAAGGAGACCAATATGTTGTGATTTTATAACACGAGGAGAACAAAGATAAGAGTTTGAGAAGAGAAAGAAAGGAGAAATTTACCCGTGAGTAAAACAAAAGCAAGTGAAGAACAAGAGGAAATTGTGTGTTATGTCGAACAAAGTTGTTCATGAAGCTGCACAGCTTATTCACCCATCTAATCCTCCATGAACCAAAGATTCAAGTGAACATCGTCCACAAAGGGAAGAACCGGATTCAAACCAGTCAATTCAAGATGCGACATCTGCAGTAGACGACAGCAATGGAAAGAACAACAACAGCATAGGTTCCAGCTCAGATCAGGAGACAGTTGACAGTTTACAGCAAGCCAATCACCAACGCAATTGGGATCGGAAGATAGAGGAGGACGCATACGTACGGGATTGGGTTTGGCCGTCGGAGGACGCGTCATGGGAAGGAACTGGAAAAAGTGAACGAATGCTATACGACGTGTTTTCCTGTTTTGAAACTCTTTAGGAAAAAAAAGAAAACAATACGTTCCCTTCGGCAAAGTTTACTGAATATGGAAGTTATAACTACATTATGCTTGATCCATGGTTTTTTTATTTCTCTTTAATTCTGCATTATTTATTCTTTTGTTGCTGTTGTTGATTTCTTCTTGTGTTCCTTTTTTTTTCTTCTTCTTCCAAGCGCCGATTATCAAATTGTTTCAGTTTAGGGAAATCATCACCATTCAATTAACTAGTACACACAAACCCCAGATAACTAATAATTTCTCTTGCACTGATCTTGCAATGGGACGTGGCTTCTTCTTGCAATCAGTTTGAGAACGAGTATGTCTTAGTCCCCTGCTAGTAGTCATAGTGCCATAATAATGTCCGGCTTAGCCCGAAGTTTGATGCGACATGGTGTAACTCATCTTAAAAGTGTGTGTCAGTTAAGTCAATCTTATGTTGCTCAAGACCGTGCCGGCCCTTGGACCAGCAAATTAACAGAGATCTGACTTATCTTTTCATGAAACATGGTCATCAAGCTCACGTTTTTAACAGCATAGTTATATGGAACTTTCATTTTTCATGGAAGAAAATTAGTCCGGTGAAGTGACGATACCGGTCCTTGCTTACAAGAAAGAAACATGAACAGTCAATCAAGGAGGGTCCATTTTCGTAATCTTACTACATCTTTCATCATTCAACGGCCCATACGTCAAGTTCACCCATTTAACTCCATACGTCAAGTTCGTTGTCAAGTATTGCGTATCATGTTGGTAAAACAGAGTTGTACATATCAAATTTCCTTAATAACATTAAGAGAAGGTTGGTAAAACAGAGTGGTACATATCAAATTTCCCCAAAATCGGCTGTCATCTTGGGGATATGTCTCAGGATTCCAGTTTATGGGAATATGTCCCAAACTAACGGTTTCCGTCAAGAAATCGTTAAATAGTCAATTTATCGTAAATGTGTTCGAACTTTTTATCCAATTTCTTCAAATTTTTATCTGTCTGAATATGTTCTTGAACCTTATAAAGGTGTTAGTATATAATATATATGTTTTTTAATTCGTATATGTAAACCAAGTGTATGTGCATTATGACTAAATAATGGTTTTGGATGGAATTTTGGACGGCTGGGGCATATTCTCGAAAACTGGAATATTGAAAAATATCCCAAGATGACAGCCGATTTTGGGGAATATCCCCAATATTCCCTTTTACAAACTGTTTGCATTTGCCGATTCGTAAGATGTCATGCTCATAGTTGTTGGGACAATTGGTGCTATTGTTAATGGAGCAGCGATGCCCCTCATGACTGTTCTCCTTGGGGATTTGATTAATCCATTTGGACAATCAGACACCACAGATGTTGTTCTTCTAGTTTCCAAGGTATGTATTGGTTTTAGCTAATCTGGGTACCATTTCAATTCCAATACCGAATGTCCAAGAAAATTAGCGGAAACTTCCAAACTGTGTGGAGATATCTTCCAAATTAAAATCCCTTACATGGAGGCTGGAGACAGGATAATTTGGGTTTGTGGAACCATGGGATCTAAGAGCCAACTCATGGGTTTATATATTAAACAAAATTAGATTCAATAATAAGCCGATTAGGCTTCCAAAATAAACCAGTTGTGTTTCCTTAATAAACAAAATGGGTTCAATAATAAGCCAATGGGGCTTCCAAAATAAGCCAGTTATGTTTCCACAATAAATAAAATGGACTTCAATAATAAGCCAGTTGGGTTTCCAAAATAAGCTAGTTATGTTTTCACAATAAACAAATTGGGAATAATAAGCTAGTTGGGCTTCCAAATAAGCCAATTTCCATGCGTCGTTTTAGTACGGTACTAACAAGAATGTTAGACAGTTCGATGAATACATATTAATTTATTATTTTTCCTTTTTGCCCTGCACTGTAATAAGCTATTTATGTTTCCACAATAAACAAAATGGACTTCAATAATAAGCCAGTTGGGCTTCCAAAATAAGTTGGCTATGTTCTCACAATAAACAAATTGGGGTTCAATAATAAGCTAGCTGTGTTACTCAAAAGGGACGTACAATACTATCAGGAAATTTTGTACAGAAAAGTACCGATGGTAAAGGCAGTCTTACTTCTTGTCCTACTTCCTCTCTTCGATGGTGTAGTGACAGTCATTGAGGGCCTTTTCTACATGTGTTAGGAGATTCCTCCTTGTGTGTATCTTCTATCGTGTCCAAACGTAAAAAAGACTCTACAACCAAGAAATACGGACATCCTTCAATTGGTTTCTATTCGTCTCATTCAAAACCATGAAACATTGATGTAACTCTGAGCAGCTTCTCTTGGAAAAAATCAGTGACTGATGAGTTAGATCAACTTCATAGACAAGTTGTGTGGAACCTTGTATCATGCAAGTCCAATGTCTATAATTAAGGTTTTAAATGGGTTTCTAGGAATGAGGGAGATTGTTTAAACACCTTCAGAAATAATCTCAGGCTCATTTCTCAAGGACACTCACATGTTAAAGAATTTGAGTTTAAGGAAACGATTGTTCCCATGGAATGCTTTTTAGCTTTTCAGCCTATTTATAATTGTCGCAGGTCCTACTTGACAAGTGCTTCAGGGAACAACAGAAGAAAAATCTCTGCACATGTGCCTTACCTTATAAAGTCATTATAGGATAAACAAGGGGAGCTTTTTGATCCCATCATGTCTTCCTAACCCTAGACGTTCGCGTCCCCATGTTTGTCTTGAGAAAATGGGGATTTGCGTCTTTTGTCTCAAGAAGTGTATTTTTGGTTATTTTTGTTTTTACCTATATAAATCTCTAAAAATACAAAAGTTGTTGTTTGTCCAGGGTTTCAGTTGTTCACGAAGGGTGTATCTCAAAAGCTTTTGTGCCATGACACCTGTTACTAGATGCAGCACAAGCAGGAATGCAACTCTTGCTGTAACGTACGTCGGTGTACTGGGATCCCCTCCACAAAGTTGAAGAAAGTGAAGGATACAATTAATGGTAAAAATCCTTACTCAAACTGGTTTTGTCGTCTTATCAAAGTGATGAAAACTTCAGGAACCTGGTAAAAGAATTCATCAGCAAAAGAAACAGCTTAATCTCGGATGTATGCATCCTTAGATGATATAATTCACTATGAACGAATGTTGTCTCATTATACAAACACTGTACGAAAACTGGAAAAAGAACTTAGTAAGCTGACAGTGTTTTCAAAAGATTTGGAGGAGTTGAATGATCGCATTGTCAATGGATTCTTCAATAACGAGATATAATTCTCTGAAGAAGCTTTAAAAGAGATTTTTGTTGCCTAGTATGTCTTCTTTTTGGTTTAGTTGGAAGAATAACTAGTGCTTTGAATAGGGATGATTGTGACTACACATAGCTATTCTTGTTTTCATCTTCTTACGATTATTCTTGAGGTTTATTGGTTTTAAATTCTAAAAATATTTGGAGGATGATGTTATTGCAGTATTTTAATGGTTTGATATATTGCAATATTTTTGTGGGATATGTATTGTTTGCGTCCTTGAACTTGCAGGTCCCATGTTGCGGTCAACAGTAAAGTCGTTCATGAATTAATATTCGTATTGATGAAAGGACGAATGGGCTTTTGACAAATACAAAAGTTATGCCTATGCAATCATGTATTTGATGGAAAATAGGAAAAAATCTTTTGTTTAACAAGGATAAAGTCTATTATGTCGTTATGATGGAAAATATAAATGATCCTTGTATGTTTGTCCACGGTATTGATCTTCATTGATCCATTTTATTATGTTTTACCGTGAAGGCTCCATTGTGTGTCTTATGTTGAGCACCTTACAACTAAGTCGATTATTCTTATTGGCTTTGTTGGTTGTTCCGTAAGATGCTATATGTTGAGCATTATGAACTAAATTAATCAACTAGTTTGGTTATTTAGTTTGTACTCCATAAGTTTTCTTTCTTATGTTGAGTACATGTACGGTTAAGGTTGTCATACTCTATGATGAACTTAGTCGGGGTTCCGTAAGTTTTCTTATGTTGAGCCCAAATTAATTAAATTGATTACTTCGGTGATTAGTTTGGTTATTTGTATTCCAATTGGATTAATTATAGGTTCTCTTGTAATTAATCAAGTTGAGTTTTCATATATTCCACAAGTTCTTGTGTTGAGTATATGAAAGGCTACATTATCATGTTCTATTGATTAATGTAGTCATATATTCCGTAAGGTTTTCCTTATGTTGAGTATGAGAACGATTAAGTTAGTCATGTCCGTATGATTACCTTAGTCGTAGATCCGTATGTTTACCTATGTTGAGCACCTTCAATTAAATTGATCACTTTTGTGGTTTGGTTTAGTTGCGTATTCCAATTGAATTAATCATGGGTTTAGTTGTGATTAATTTGGTTGAGTGGATATAGAAAATAATTTCAATGGTTTTTGGTGTCCAAATTAAAAAGTCCTTCTTTTCTTTCGAAATTAAGGTCGCTCTTGTTGTTCTTTCGGGAATGACATCAAATGGGGGAGAGTTCTTTTTAACTATGCTTAATGGTAATATCTTGCGGGATGTGCGGATGTGGAATTTTATAGGGGTTATCTTGTATCTTAAAACTCCTTGATGAATGCATTTAGCTTCGTCTTTATGATTTCATCTAAATTAAGTTGGTATGTATTTTTCTTTTAGTCTATGAAATGTCTCTTGTGGAAATTGTACTTTGATATTACATAATAATACTATCACACTGTATAATAATGTTCGAGAATCTCGATTTCTCTCATTGTTATAGCTACGGATCTTCAACAACGGTGATGCTAAACTTACAAACTTTGGGATCATTGGAGTACTTGGAAGGACGAAGATTTCAGGGAACATTGAAGATTAGACTATGAAATAGGAGCCACTAAAGTGTACCTTTTTTGTATTCCATATGTATTAATATTTTTTGTCACTAAAATTTACAAAGGGGGAGATTGTTAGAACATTGCTCGGTCGACCTCGCATGCGTTGCTATCTCAAGCATGTTTGTCAATGTTAGTGATCAAAACTATGAGTCTTGATTTCTAGCCTACATAACTAAGTCTCAGACTAGGATAGAAAAGTGTAGTTGAGCTCAAGGACTTCATGGCGATTCATCATACAACGAAGAAGATCTATATAAGGAACCATGGAACTTCATTAACAAAAAGGTATGTGGAGACTTGAACTTATCTATCACTCAAAATTCTATCTATTCTATCTTCTACTTCTTACGAGACAAAAGTCGTATGCTATATATACTAGATCATACACACTTGACATTTCGAGCTGAGCATTCATTGCTTATCTTTTATCTCGAAATCATGTGTTGGTAAAGCGTTTCGATTTGATCAAGTTTATCTTCACGTAGTGACGGAAGTCATGAAAAGTTTCAATCACTTTGAGAGTTGCTCTGACGTGAATCGGTCTGTGAATAACGGCTACATAGCGTCCTCTGAGAATGTATCAATGATTGAAATAAGAGTTTAGATTATATAACCATGTATTCCTTGAACCGAAGTTTTCGAACTTTGTTGATCAAGAGAAATCGGGAGGATTGTGGAATTGGCTTTCCAAGTCCGCGAACCCAGTCCGCAGACTCATTCTGCGAACTGTCGAAAGTTCTCGACCGAGAATTTTTGATGGATTTTTCAAAACTCGTTTGTGTGCTTAGTCCGCGAACTGGAGAAAGTTCTCTTTCCGAGAATTTCAGCTGAGTTTGGAAAACTCAACCGATTAACTTAAGTCCGCGAACTTATTTGTGAACTTAAGAGGTTATGATCTAAAGATGTGCTCTGAACATGAAACATTAAATTACTAAGGAATGCTTTATGCAAACCATGGCTATAATGTTCATGAGCCTATTCAAATCGAATCAAATCATCTTTGTTTCAATTGTGTCTTATGTAGTTACATAAGATCTCATAGCAATTGAACAAATTTTTAACTAGTTCATTTGAGTCAATTGAACTAGTTATGGTGAAGAAGAACAAGGTTAATATGAAATGCTCATATGGTTAACCTTTTGGGTTACTATGTTGAACCAACATACACGTACACGTTTGGCAAGGATTTCACGAACCCAGTAAACGTTTACCCAAGTGTGTGTGACAAGCTAAGTTTTCGATCTAACGGTTGAGAAATATTAGCTTGAATCTAAATCAGGTTTTAATCTAACGGTGAATAATGATTGTTTTGTAACTAAGGAAAAACCCTGATTTGAAGGCTATATAAAGGAGACATCTAGCATTGGGAAAAACTAATCCCCACACATCTGTGTGATAGTACGCTCGCTAGAGTCGATTCTCCTTTAACCTTTGGTTTTCTTCTCTAAAACCATGTTAACGACTTAAAGAATTCATTGGGATTGTGAAGCTAGACCGATACTATTTTTATCGTAGTTGTTTGATCTGATCTTGCATCTTCTATCGTACGACTACAATCGATTGATTGGCTTGGGATCGTGAGCATTCTCCGATAGGAAAGATAAAGAAGTCACAAACATCTTCGTCTCACTGTTTGTTATTCTTTGACAATCCGCTTGTGTAGTCATGAAGTATTGTAGAGAGGTGATTGATTAATCTAGGCTGTTCTTCGGGAATATAAGTCCGGATTATAATTGGTTCCTGTTCACCTTGATTTTATATCTTAAGACGTAACAAAACCTAGGGTTTATTTGTGGGAGACAGATTTATCCTTTGATAGACTTTTCTGTGTGAGACAGATCTGTTTATTATCAAGTCTGTGATTTTGGGTTGCAGCAACTCTTGGTTGAGGGTGAGATCAGCTAAGGGAATCAAGTCCGTAGTATCCTGATGGGATCAGAGGCGTAGGAGTACAATTGTACCTTGGATCGGTGGGAGACTCATTGGGGTTTAACTATAGTCCTTTCTGAAGTTATCTTGGGGTAGGCTAGTGTCTGTAGCGGCTTAATACAATGTGTATTCAATCTGGACTAGGTCCCTGGGTTTTTCTGCATTTGCGGTTTCCTCGTTAACAAAATTTCTGGTGTCTGTGTTATTTCTTTTCCGCATTATATTTTATATAATTGAAATAATACAGGTTGCGCGTTCGTGATCATCAATTGGAAATCCAACCTTTGGTTGTTGATTGATTCTTGGACATTGATCGTTGGTACCATCCAAGTTATTCCTTGTATTTGATAAAGACTCGCTATTGTTTTTAGCTTGAGTAAAAATCAAATCAAGAGAGCGATATTAACTCTTTGAGATACTTTTATCTAGATTGAGTCTGACTGTCTAGTTGATTCTCTAGAAAAGTATTTCGGAGTTAGTCCATATAGATTGCTAAGCGAAATATTGTGTGGTGTTGTTAGACCCCCGCTTTTTCAGGGTGTTATATATAAGCATTGAATACATATCTATTGTTTAAATACTTCTCTGCATTTGAATCGTTGCTTTACAAGGATCGTATATTGATCTCTTTTACACGTTATTGTCCTTGCAGTTTACATGGTTGGATAGTGCCAAAGTTCTACAGAGACATTATTGTTTGGCCGCAGAAAGAGGCCGAGGAACTTTGGTTTAAAGATCCAACACCAGTCTAAAGGCAGGCTATTCTAGTCCTCTTATCTGTATGTAGAACAATAACACTCCATGTGTGAGATTAAAGAGGCCAAGAGTTGCTTCTAGAGACGAATTTACATATGCAGATGGTTGGTGGTGATAATTAGGTATATCTTTTACTAGTGGAAAATATTATAAATGAACGAATATTGAAAGTTGAAACCATGTGAAGGGTGTAAGTACTAGTTATCTTTCTATAAATCATCCTTGATTCTTGATACTGCAACTCATCTAGTAGTAAATGGTGTTTGTATGACAGACTTGTCTGATTGTTGTACATCCATTCTATATATTCACTTTTCAGTGATTATTTCGCACTTGTTTTATATTTCAGTAATGTTGAACCCTTTAATTTTTTGTAGGTGTGTCATTCTGAAATTGTTGACTCGGTTCCTCATCCTAAAGGATCTCGATTTGCTGGTTTGGAGTTGTCTTTATGAGACTTAGAACTTAGATATGTCTTGGATAAAACCATGACTTGATTATTCATTTTGTTTTGTGACTTTGAACTAGTGTAAACTGAATTCAGTTATGAATCGGGTAACCAAGATAATTATTTTAAATGGACTTTTGAATTTATAAAATCAGGTTTTATTTTTGTTTAGATAGAGTTTAAGTCAGATTTATTTAATTCCAGTCAGAAATACTACAGTCAGCCAGATATGATTTGCAATTCTGTTGAATCATCTTTGGAATTTGGCTGATTTTTTTTAATATAAAACTAAATATACGATGTAATCTAGGTGCCATATCTAGCGACAACCAGAGAGTATCGTAATTCTTAGTCAAATAGAAAGTTTCGTTCCATAAAAAGACACTAAATCTACGGCACTTTCAGTGAGCGTCGTATAACTCGCTAATACGGCACTTTCAGTGAGCGTCGTATAACTCGCTAATACGGCACTTTCTGAATATCTTAAAACGGATTTTTTCCGCTAGTGAATTTGAAACTAAAAATAGAGTATCTCAGTCGATTTGGAAAATTATTCCCTGACACTTTGTACGCTTTTTGATTCTAAAGTCGCCTTTATTGACCTTTTAGGTCTACGACTGAAAAGACTTCGCTTGGGAATTGGTGAATCCAGGTCCGAATATCTTTACGTTAATAGTTCGTGAATCCTGATCTTTCTTTCTGTTATCGATTTTTTCATAATATCTTTCAGGAAAAATAGATATTAATCATAAAGTTCTATTCGTCCCAGACTTTGTGATTCCTCAAGATAGATATCTAAAGATTGACTTGTTTTTTCTACTATTGTTCTCGAGAGTTGGTTAAGAATCTAGGTTTATCTTTGGTATTTGTTAGTTACTGATTCATGAGGTTTATTGGCTTGTAATTAAAAATATTTGCACACCTTAATCTTTGATCTAAATGGAAATCAAATAGACTTATCTGTTAGAGGCAGATTGGTATTAAAAGTATTCACTTCGGCCGAAGCAACTCTTAGGATGTAAAGGATGTCATCTAAGTGAATCAAGTGCGTAGAACATTGCGAGGTTCATAAGACGTAAAGAACGCGACTGTAACTAAATTGATTGTAGGGTGAATTCGGTATCAACTACATTCCAGTCTGAAGTTTCATAGTAGGATAATGTTTGTAGTGTCTTAATACAGTGTGATGTTCAATCTAGATGAAGTCCCTGGGTTTTTCTGCTATTGCGGTTTCCTCATTAACAAAATTTATGGTATCTTATGTTTTTATTTTTCTATGTCATATTATTTATCTTTACAATTGGATATGTACATGTTTGTACGTACAATCTATATAGATAAGTTCGTTTAATTAAATCGATTATGAGACTATTTTCTTGTAGAATTCGAATCTTGAAAGAGATTAATCAATTGAAAGAATTTTCCGATTGAATTATTTAGATACAACTGGATTGATCTAGGATATTGATTTTTTAGATCGTCCAAGTACTCTTCTTAACAATCAAGTTCACGGGCCTTGTGTGCATATACAAACTGATTGAGTAGAGGTTGGGATATTAACTCTACACATATCATCAAGGATCATTAATTAATTTGGTATGCTTGCAATTGTCTTAAGTTTTGTCTATATAGATTTCCTAATGAAAATTGGGCGTATTTCGTATCCCTTGGATTTTCAGTATACAAGAACTCTTGGACAATCTAAAAAATCAATATCCAAGAACAACCTAGTATGTATCGGAACACTACACGAACCAAATACAGTTAGAAAATCTGTCTAGGTTGAATATCGAATCACTTACTGTTAATTTAATTATTATATCAACACAAATATGATGCGGAAGTAAAAATTAAAGAAATACATAGAGAAATTTTGTTAACCAGGAAACCGCAATAGAAGAAAAACCCCGAGGAACTTGTCCAAATTTGAACTCAAGCTGTTACACCAAACTCCTACCAGAATAACAATTCTCTTTAGAAATTCCTCTTATAAATATTCTATCAGAACACCAATTCTTTTTAGAAACCACTCTCGAAAATGTTCTATCAGAACACCAAATCTCTTCATAATTACTTTTGAAAATATTTTAGCGGAATGCCAATTCTCTTTAGAAACTTCACTTGAAAAAATCCTCTATCAAAGCGTTCGTTCTCTTTAAAAGATGCAAAAACGCCGTTAATACTTTTTGACATTTTGGTTTCACAAAAAACCAATTTAATTTCCCTTTAGATGTGAACCAAGATTTTGGAAATCTTGTGTTTGTATTGATAAAAACAATTACTAGGTAAAAGCAATAACAAAATAAATTAGGGTTATTATAGATTAGGGTTATTATACTCTTCAAAATGGAAGAGAAACCTAATTATTCTACGACAAGAACAACTAGAATAAATCCAGAGATATCTTATTAAAACTTTGAAAGGATCTTATTATACTAATAATAATCCACTAAACGAGTGATTTTAGAAATATTTCATTGTTTGATGATATAGGTCATCTATTGTGGGACAAAATCTAAAAGTAGAAACTACCATTTGGTCTTAGAAATAATATAATATAGTTAGTTTGGTCCTGTGGACCTAGTCAAATGGTTATTTGGTCCTTTTTTAAAATATGGTAATTTTTTAAAATATATATTGTTATTTGGTCCTAAAATTTATTATTTGGCCCCAGGGTGGACAATACTCATGCGGAATGACGTCATGGATGATGTAATCGTCTTTTGGTAGTGGCAGGTACCTTTTTGGGACCATATATATATTTAATTATTGAGATAGAAGGGAATTATTTTTAAATTTGTTTTCTCTCCTCTTTTTTCTAGATCTACTTTCTATGTTTTTTTTTCCTTTTTTTTTGTATTCTTAAGAAGATGATAAAAACGACGATGATGAAAATGATGATGATGACTATGAAACGACGACGATGATTAAGACAATGATGATGAGACTATGATGAAAATAATCATTCTTCTTCCGTTATGTTTAAGTTTTTAACGATGAAGATAATGAAGAACGGTGAAGTTTTTTTGTATTCTTCTTCTCTGCTACTATTGTTATTGTTGAAGATGATGAAGATAATGAAGATTTAGAGAGTGAACTCTATTTTTAGATATTTTTATTAGGTGTTTATTCGAAAAGATGAACTCTTAATTGTTGTTGTGCGTTCATGTTAAAGAACGAACTCTGTTTTAGATCTTGAATTATTAGTTGTTCATTCGAATGAATGAACTCAGTTCATGGATTTTTTTCGTGTTTTCATGTTATAGAATGAACTCTATTTTGAGTCTTAAATTATTATGTGTTCATTTTTAGGAATAAAAATTGTTCTAGGTTTGAATTAGTTTGTTTTGATCGGTGTTTGACGAATGAAATCTGGTTTTTGTCTGTTTTCATGTTAAAGAATGAACTCTGTTTTCATACTTGATTTAGTGATTTCAATTAGGTGTTCACCTGAAAGAATGAACTTTGTTGTGTTCATAATAATGATTTCTTTTGTTGTGTGTTCATTTTTAAGAATGAACTCGAATCAATAAAAAGCATTACCAAACAACCGATAGTTCATAAAACAGAATGAACTCCTACAAGAAAATAAGTAGGAAGTTCAGAGTTTATCAGAGAGGATGAACTTCGTTCTTATTATGAGTTCATTTTACAAAATAAATTGCCAGCATATACGAGTTCATTCTAAGAAATGAACTATTAGAACTAGAATGAACTACCATGTTCTAAAATAGTGTTTATTTTTGGATGAACTACCATTATAACTAAAATAATGAAAATTTTCGAAACATGGTATCATGGGTACTCATTGAGTAGATCTCGTCGAGACCTATCTGAAAATATAAAATTTATTAATTTTTAATTTATATTTTGAGAGATATTTAATTTTAAGTTTGTTCAAATAATAGACTGAATCAAATATTTACTTTTATCTATTAATGCTAAGAAGAGAGACATTAGCAGAGAGAAAATAAAGAAGGGTGAAAACAAAAATAAAGAAAGTATCATTATGTATTCTAGTTAGTAATTCTCCGAATCGTTCTCGAATGATACAAGAATGTATCAGAATTGACCGAATCCGAATGATACTTCCAAACTATTTGAACTCCGAACCTAGTTCGCGGATTATATGGACCTCACGAATGATTTGCGAATGTATCCGAACTGACCGAATTCAAATGATATTTCGAACTAGAACTCTTATAGGTAACTCTCTGACCAGAGTTCTGTTGATTGGTTTTTGTTTGATTTTGTATATACTTTATATTTAAATACAATTATTCAGTTAAAATTTTCTATTGGTAGTTGTTTAACCAGTGTTTTATGTGTTGATTTTTCTTTTAAAGTCTATAAACTCGTTTTATAATACATTTATGTGATTAAATTGTTAACTTCTTGTTAAAGAATCACGCTAAAATATTTTTTCCATCTTATATAAATCATATACAAATAAAATTAGTCTCGTAATAAGGTCATAATGCTTATCAATTTATCATATTTGTAAGCCGAATTTTAAGTGTCGAACTCACATTTATAAAACGAATATGCACGTACGTATGCCGTTCCGAACTACTGTCCGAACAACGAACCGTTGACCAGATTTTTGACCGAATCCGTATAATTCTCGTACGTATGCCGTCCCGAACTACTACCTGTACCCCGAATTGTTAACTAGGTTATGTATCACGTAATGTGTTAATTTCGGCCGGGATGGCTGAGATTCCACCAAAAATTCCGGTTTGGGCATTCAAGGTAGTGAAATGTTAGATTTCACCTAGACGGAATTTGGCCGTAATTGAACGAAATGGGTTGTTAATTCTTGGTTGAGGTTCGGTGGACTCGGCCAGAATTGACTGGAATTGGCCGGAAATCTCCGTTGAAATATTTGAAATTTGTATATATCTTGATTTTTCGTCATTTTAAATAACGATTTATTTCTTTTTATAAAAATTGGTAGTATTTAAGTATATCTATGTGTGAAAAATGTTTGATATACATATTATATGTATAAATTATTTGAAAAAGAAATTTGGTCGGTTACTCCGATATTTCAACCATAAATCTTCCCGAGATAAAATTATCTTAACCAAAATTCAGAATCGATTACATTTTCATGTAAAGAAGAGAGAAAATAAAAAAGACAAACAATACATACTTTGGATACTTTTAATAATTTTTATTTATGAACAAAATAGATTTGGTATCAACTAAAAAAAAAGACCAATTACCTATTTGTTTTCACTTTTTTATTCTACTTCATATAGTTTATCTGGAGGTCTCATAATTTTTCTAAACCTTCACAGAGTTTGTCTTTTAGAGGAAGGGCTCGTAATTTTTCTGGATCCCAACCTAGCAAGTTTTTGACATATTCCTGTTTGGGTCCGGATTGACTGTTGAACAATTTCCCACGACCAAGGCAACTTAAGTCGGTTTATCATTACCCTTTCCTTGTCTGGTTAGAAATTGTTAAAGTCGGTTTAGTTAACATATATAAGGAGACCAATATGTTGTGATTTTATAACACAAGGAGAACAAAGATAAGAGTTTGAGAAGAGAAAGAAAGGAGAAATTTACCCGTGAGTAAAACAAAAGCAAGTGAAGAACAAGAGGAAATTGTGTGTTATGTCGAACAAAGTTGTTCATGAAGCTGCACAGCTTATTCACCCGTCTAATCCTCCATCAACCAAAGATTCAAGTGAACATCGTCTACAAAGGGAAGAACCGGATTCAAACCAGTCAATTCAAGATGCGACATCTGCAGTATACGACAGCAATGACAAGAACAACAACAGCATAGGTTCCAGCTCAGATCAGGAGACAGTTGACAGTTTACAGCAAGCCAATCACCAACGCAATTGGGATCGGAAGATAGAGGAGGACGCATACGTACGGGATTGGGTTTGGCCGTCGGAGGACGCGTCATGGGAAGGAACTGGAAAAAGTGAACGAATGCTATACGACGTGTTTTCCTGTTTTGAAACTCTTTAGGAAAAAAAAGAAAACAATACGTCGTTCCCTTCGGCAAAGTTTACTGAATATGGAAGTTATAACTACATTATGCTTGATCCATGGTTTTTTTATTTCTCTTTAATTCTGCATTATTTATTCTTTTGTTGCTGTTGTTGATTTCTTCTTGTGTTCCTTTTTTTTTCTTCTTCTTCCAAGCGCCGATTATCAAATTGTTTCAGTTTAGGGAAATCATCACCATTCAATTAACTAGTACACACAAACCCCAGATAACTAATAATTTCTCTTGCACTGATCTTGCAATGGGACGTGGCTTCTTCTTGCAATCAGTTTGAGAACGAGTATGTCTTAGTCCCCTGCTAGTAGTCATAGTGCCATAATAATGTCCGGCTTAGCCCGAAGTTTGATGCGACATGGTGTAACTCATCTTAAAAGTGTGTGTCAGTTAAGTCATCTTATGTTGCTCAAGACCGTGCCGGCCCTTGGACCAGCAAATTAACTGAGATCTGACTTATCTTTTCATGAAACATGGTCATCAAGCTCACGTTTTTAACAGCATAGTTATATGGAACTTTCACTTTTCATGAAAGAAAATTAGTCTGGTGAAGTGACGATACCGGTCCTAGCTTACAAGAAAGAAACATGAACAGTCAATCAAGGAGGGTCCATTTTCGTAATCTTACTGCATTATGTGTACATATTTCACCATCAGCCACCCGTTTATGAAGAAACACCTGGTAGGCATGCAAATAGAGCCATCAAAACATGATGAGACACGCTTATAACCAAGAAGCATATTTCATCAACATCAGATCTTCGTACAGATAATCCGATGGAAAAAAATTAAGGTGTACCGAAATATGATGTTACTGCGGAGCACCAAATATCTCCCAAAGATCTACTTTCTCTTATCCCAGAAAGAGCCAAGATCAACAGCGAGGAGAAATCTGACTGACACGGATGTGACAGGGGCAGAAGACACTTTTCTGACACGAGCAAACGTCTCAACTACCCGCATTAAACACTCTGTGCAGTGTACGTGTCAATCAACCCATGGAACGAACAAGGACAACCCTTCGTGATCAAGCATGAAACGCAGGGGGGCATCGTAAAGGACGAAGACCTCTGCGTGATGGACACAAAGCACAAGAAGATAAGGTTGCAAAGGCTCTCAGAAGTAGGTCCCACGGTCCAACCCTATAAATACCCCTCTCAACCAAGAGAGAGGGGGGTCGACCAAGTGAGAGTAATTAGAGGAGAAGATAGGAGAGAGAGAAATAGGAAGAGTAAGTATATCATTTATCTCCGCAGACCTATGTACAATCAAAAGTCATTCGACTAACTCTGTAACCGTTCAAGCTCACGTTTTTAACAGCATAGTTATATGGAACTTTCACTTTTGATGAAAGAAAATTAGTCTGGTGAAGTGACGATACCGGTCCTAGCTTACAAGAAAGAAACATGAACAGTCAATCAAGGAGGGTCCATTTTCGTAATCTTACTACATCTTTCATCATTCAACGGTCCATACGTCAAGTTCACCCATTTAAGTCCATACGTCAAGTTCGTTGTCAAGTATTGTGTATCATGTTGGTAAAACAGAGTGGTACATATCAAATTTCCTTAATAACATGAAGAGAAGGTTGGTAAAACAGAGTGGTATATATCAAATTGCCCCAAAATCGACTGTCATTTTGGGAATATGCCCCAGGATTCCAGTTTATGGGAATATGCCCCAAATTAATGGTTTCCGTCAAGAAATCGTTAAACAGTCAATTTATCGTAAATGTGTTCGAACTTTTTATCCAATTTCTTCAAATTTTTATCCGTCCGAATATGTTCTTGAACCTTGTAAAGGTATTAGTATATACTCCCTACGTTCTTTTTTAATACGCCAGTTTTGTTTTTAGCGAAATTTAAGGAAATTAAGAGAATTAATCATTGAAAGTGGTCCTCATGACACTTGTCAATAAAACAAGTGACATGAAATGGTCTCCATGACACTTGTTAGCAAAAGAATTAAAGTGAAGTGGTCCACATGACACTTGTCATCAAAAGAAGTTAAGAGAAAAGTGGTCCCAAAAATTAAAATAACATTTGACTTTCCCAACTAGGAAACTGGCCTATTTTTTTGAAATTTTTATTGATAGAAACTGGTCTATTAAAAGAGAACGGAGGGAGATATATATGTTTTTTAATTCGTATATATAATCGCAAGTGTATGTGCATTATGACTATTTAACGGCTTTGTATGGAATTTTGGACGGCTGAGGCATATTCCCGAAAACTGGAATATTGAAAAATATCCCAAAATGACAGCCGATTTTGGGGCATATCCCCAATATTTCCTTTTACGAACTGTTTGCATTTGCCGATTCGAAAGATGTCATGCTCATAGTTGTTGGGACAATTGGTGCTATTGTTAATGGAGTAGCGATGCCCCTCGTGACTGTTCTCCTTGGGGATTTGATTAATCCATTTGGACAATCAGACACCAAAGATGTTGTTCGTGTAGTTTCCAAGGTATGTATTGGTTTTAGCTAATCTGGGTACCATTTCAATTCCAATACCGAATGTCCAAGAAAATTAGCGGAAACTTCCAAACTGTGTGGAGATATCTTCAAAATTAAAATCCCTTACATGGAGGCTGGAGATAGGATAATTTGGGTTTGTGGACCGAACCATGGGCTCTAAGAGCTAACCCATGGGTTTATATATTAAACAAAATTAGATTCAATAATAAGCCGATTAGGCTTCCAAAATAAACCAGTTGTGTTTCCTTAATAAACAAAATGGGTTCAATAATAAGCCAATTGGGCTTCCAAAATAAGCCAATTATGTTTCCACAATAAATAAAAGGACTTCAATAATAAGCCAGTTGGGTTTCCAAAATAAGCTAGTTATGTTTTCACAATAAACAAATTGGGAATAATAAGCTAGTTGGGCTTCCAAATAAGCCAATTTCCATGCATCGTTTTAGTACGGTACTAACAAGAATGTTAGACAATTCAATGAATACATGTTAATTTATTATTTTTCCTTTTTTGCCCTGCACTGTAATAAGCCATTTATATTTCCACAATAAACAAAATGGACTTCAATTATAAGCCAGTTGGGCTTCAAAAATAAGTTAGCTATGTTCTCACAATAAACAAATTGGGGTTCAATAATAAGCTAGCTGTGTTACTCAAAAGGGACGTACAATACTATCAGGAAATTCTGTACAGAAAAGTACCGATGGTAAAGGCAGTCTTACTTCTTGTCCTACTTCCTCTCTTCGATGGTGTAGTGACAGTCATTGAGGGCCTTTTCTACATGTGTTAGGCGATTCCTCCTTGTGTGTATCTTCTATCGTGTCCAAACGTGAAAAAGACTCTACAACCAAGACAGACGGACATCCTTCAATTGGTTTCTATTCGTCTCATTCAAAACCAGGAAACATTGATGTAACTCTGAGCAACTTCTCTTGGAAAAAATCAATGACTGATGAGTTAGATCAACTTCATAGACAAGTTGTGTGGAACCTTGTATCATGAAAGTCCAATGTCTATAATGAAGGTTTTAAATGGGTTTCCAGGAATGAGGGAGATTTTTTAAACACCTTCAGAAATAATCTCAGGCTCATTTCTCAAGGACACTCACGTGTTGGAGAATTTGAGTTTAAGGAAACGATTGTTCATATGGAATGCTTTTTAGCTTTTCAGCCTATTTATAATTGTCGCAGGTCCTACTTGACAAGTGCTTCAGGGAACAAAAGAAGAAAAATCTCTGCACATGTGCCTTACCTTAGAAAGTTACTATGGGATAAACAAGGGGAGATTTTTGATCCCATCATGTCTTCCTAACCCTAGACGTTCGCGTCCCCATATTTGTCTTGAGAAAATGGGGATTTGCGTCTTTTGACTCAAGAAGTGCATTTTTGGATATTTTTTTTTTTACCTATATAAATCTCTAAATATACAAAAGTTGTTGTTTGTCCTGGGTTTCAGTCGTTCACGAATGGTGTATCTCAAAAGCTTCTGTGCCATGACACCTGTTACTAGATGCAGCACAAGCAGGAATGTAACTCTTGCTGCTAACGTACGTCGGTGTACTGGGATCCCCTCCACAAAGTTGAAGAAATTGAAGGCTACAATTAATGGTAAAAATCCTTACTCAAACTGGTTTTGTCGTCTTATCAAAGTGATGAAAACTTCAGGAACCTGGTAAAAGAATTCATCAGCAAAAGAAACAGCTTAATCTCGGATCTATGCATCCTTAGATTATATAATTCACTATGAACGAATGATGTCTCATTATATAAACACTGTACGAAAACTGGAAAAAGAACTTAGTAAGCTGACAGTGTGTTCAAAAGATTTGGAGGAGTTGAATGATCGCATTGTCAATGGATTCTTCAATAACGAGAAATAATTCTCTGAAGAAGCTTTAAAAGAGATTTTTGTTGCCTAGTATGTCTTCTTTTTGGTTTAGTTGGAAGAATAACTAGTGATTTGAATAGCGATGATTGTGACTATACATAACTATTCTTGTTTTCATCTTCTTATGTTTATTCTTGAGGTTTATTGGTTTTAAATTCTAAAAATATTTAGAGGATGATGTTATTGCAGTATTTTAATGGTTTGATATATTGCAATATTTTTGTGGGATATGTGTTGTTTGCGTCCTTGAACTTGAAGGTCCCATGTTGCGGTCAAAAGTAAAGTCGTTCATGAATTAGTATTCGTATTGATGAAAGGATGAATGGGCTTTTGACAAATACAAAAGTTATGCCTATGTAATCATGTATTTGATGGAAAATAGGACAAAATCTTTTGTTTGACAAGGATAAAGTCTATTATGTCGTTATGATGGAAAATATAAATGATCCTTGTATGTTTGTCCACGGTATTGATCTTCATTGATCCATTTTGTTATGTTTTACCGTGAAGGCTCCATTGTGTGTTTTATGTTGAGCACATTACAACTAAGTCGATTATTCTTATTGGCTTTGTTGGTTGTTCCGTAAGATGCTATATGTTGAGCATTAGGAACTAAATTAATCAACTAGTTTGGTTATTTAGTTTGTACTCCATAAGTTTTCTTTCTTATGTTAAGTACATGTACGGTTAAGGTTGTCATACTCTATGATGAACTTAGTCTGGGTTCCGTAAGTTTTCTTATGTTGAGCCCAAATTAATTAAATTGATTACTTCGGTGATTATTTTGGTTATTTATATTCCAATTGGATTAATTATAGGTTCTCTTGTAATTAATCTAGTTGAGTTTTCATATATTCCACAAGTTCTTGTGTTGAGTATATGAAAGGCTAGATTATCAAGTTCTATTGATTAATGTAGTCATATATTCCGTAAGGTTTTCCTTATGTTGAGTATGAGAACGATTAAGTTAGTGACGGACAATGAAGTAACATTAATGAACGCAATAGAGAGAGTCTTCCCATTAGCACATAATATGCTTTGTACGTTCCATATATGGTGTAATGTGACGAATAGGTGCAAGCCTCAACTTTGTCCACCAAAGAGGAAAGCATTTAAAGAGATTAGTAAGATACCGAAAGATGAACAAGCGAATGCAAAAGAGGAATTCGATAAACAATACATTATAAATCACGCTAAATGGGTTGCTTTCTCCGGTGAATGGGAGTCATTGACTTGGTCTCTCACCGAAGAAGAGTATATTATTAATATTACCGCATTTATCGATCATTGGTCTAGCCTCGAATATACCTAGGATATTGTAATGTATGTGGTTGAGCAATGGTTGAAAACGCACAAAGAGTTCTTTTTTTATGCATTTACCAACCACCATAGCACTTAGGGAATCAAGCAACAAGTTTGATAGAATCTTCTCACCACCAGCTGAAGAAAAATCTTTTTGGATGTGTCGATAATTTTGTGGTTGTGTTTAACGCAATGGAGAATTACTTCAACCGCGAGATTGATAGAATTAAAGAGAAGTTTCAAAAAAACCGCATCATGAAGTAAAAAAATATTGTACAAAAAGATGGTAATATCAAGAAATTGGAGGACATTAAGTTGTTCAATGGACTCCATTATAATGTTTCACATGCTTGCATTAAGATGTTAATGGTAGATGTGAATTTGATTGACATATGGGGAACCAAGACAGACGAGGTGTGTGTTTTCAACATGATGAAGTTTATTGGACTCCCTTGTCTCCATATGGTATCTAAATATGTACATGGAATAATCCCTGTAAGCGATATAGATCCACATTGGAAACAATTAAGTTTTGTCCCTCCTCCAAAGGGTGATGTCGGAGAAGAGTTTGTAGATAATGAAGTGGGAAGAATCGTTATCGAGATGTACCGGAACATGAACAAACTCGAAAGGTAAATCTTTTGGGATGACATGCGTCCAATCGTTTATCCGCACACTTCGGAGAATGTCCAAGAACCGAAAAAAGGCAAAGGCAAAGAAAAAGGTAGGCCAAGCACCAAAGAAACAAAAAAAAAAAGTAAGGGAATATGCAAAGGTGTTGTCTAAGATGAAAAGTGGAATAAACGCTTTTACTAGAGATCCTTCAGCACATGTGCATACTGCGGCGAAGTACCAAGAAGATTCTAAGAAAAGGTCTAGGAGTATTATGGAAAAGGGCGAAACAAGTGAACAGGATGCGAAGAAAAAAGGTCTGATGTTACACTCACCACCAACCCAACCTACTCCATCAGCACCTATCCAACCAACTCAACGAGACGTGAAGCTTACGGCTCCAATGTGCCGCATCCAAGAAATGAGTCGACCAATTGATGATACACCACCTCCTATTGATAAAAGCTACTTGGAAGAGATACTTCCTTACATCTGAGAGTACGTCATATCCACCGACGACGTCCCCCCGGATGGTAATTACGGTTTCCACATTGACGTACAACAACTAGGTCCTTTCACTGAACGTGCCAAACAATATCAAGGGCCTGCAGTCACTTATGTTCACCAAATGTTGTTGGGGAAGCTCAAGGAGAACCCGCAATTTTACAAAACAATATTGTACTATGGGTATTGTAGTCACAATGAGAAATTTGTTAGGTATCGAAGTTGTCTTAACGGCGGAATCTCAATCATAAGGGACCATTGGATGGGCATTCCGATATGTGGGCACTTAATCGCCGACGCTTTCAATTGCGTGGTTCACTATTTCTTAAAAGATGATAGTTTCATCTACACTCCTAAAACAACTATATGTGTCGAGCAACTTAAACATAGGAGATTGGTGATCGCGTTGATTAAGCACAACCACTTTATAGGCCTCCAGCTAAAACCCGATTTTCCACTGCCTCCGATATGTGGAACCTCTTATTGGCATGTATTTAACCCCGACACAATGTTGGGTTGGTGGCTAATGTATGAACATAACATGGAGATGTGAAAAGCTTTGAAGAAGTCGAACGAATTATACACGAAGGTCAAGTTTTCCTTGAGGATGATTAAATGTATCATTAATTGAACTAAGTATGCTTTGAACATCATATTATGAATTAAAATTGTGTTTTTTGGAATTTAGTCTTATTTTTGGGTGTTTTATAGTGTTAGTGTATTACAAGTTTTTTTTTTAGGTTTACAGTGTGTAGTTCGGTTATCTAGTACAATTTCGCAGGTAACCGAACTATACTCTAAAAACTCATTCAAAGTAGTTCGGTTACATGGTATAATTACCCAGGTAACCGAACAATATTCTCAAAACTCATTCAAAGAAGTTTGGTTACCTGGTACAATTTCGCAGGTAACCGAAATCTACTTATATTCTCAGTAATTGGAAGCAATTCTAAACATTCTAACACTAAGTATAAATACTGATAGTACAATGTAATTAATATCTGTAATGAACACAAAAGAACTCCTTAAGAACATAGAAATGAGCTTCATATTTAAAATTCTCTATTTTCCATCTTCATCATTCATTTTGAGATCTTTCTACGGTTTCCTCGAATGTTTCACCTTTAAGTCGATACCACTTCACAATTCGAACTAAACCCATAAATTCTTTGACCTTATCTCTTATCTTTGCAAATCGAATAAATAAGGATGCACGATCACGGTTATTTAGGTTTCCGGTTTCAGAGAAGAATTTCTCATGAATCTTTCCCCAATAACTTTGACTCATTACGCCATTCAATCGTCGTTCTTCACCCTTCTTAGCTAGAATAGTACGCTTCATAATTCCTGCAAAGAGAAAGATCTTCATCTAGAGTAAATTGAGGACGTCGCAGTGCCATATTTAAGAGGTTTCATATGTAAAGTGAGGAAGTGTATTAGTATATATAACATAGGTTGGCATACAACGACTAGTTTTTTCAAAATAAAGTTGTGGTGTCTTGGAAAATGTGCAATTCATCTAATGTTCGGTTTGGAATGGGGGTTATACTGTTAATCGAAATTTATTGAATTTCAAAAAGAAGTCAGTCTTAAGGGCTCTATTTCCCTTGGTTTTCAAACAATTTAACTTCTCATCTTTTTTCGTTAACTAAAGTTCGATTACAAAGAAAACTTAACATTTTTTGCGAATCAACCGAACTACACTTATATATGCAGATATGCAATTAGGCCAGAGTTCGGTTACTACAAAATTTATCTTTTGGCGAATTAGGTAGAATTCGGCTACGAAGTTTCAATAGTTTAGTTTTTTGTATCAAAGGTACAGTTCCGTTAAACAGAAAACTTAACAATTTTTGCGAACGAACCAAACTACACGTATATATGCATCTATGCAATTAGGCCAGAGTTCGGTCATTTATGATTTTTAACTGGTTACCAAATAAGTCTCTGGAACTTCTCATTATTTTCGTAAACTGAAGTTCGGTGATATCCTTATATTGGGAAGAAACTGAACTTTTGGATTTATGAAAAAAATTTCAAGTTTCGATTACTTGTCATTTTTAACTGGGTTACGAAATAAGTCTCTGGAACTTCTCATTATTTTCGTAAACTAAAGTTCGGTGATATCCTTATTTTGCGAAGAAACCGAACTTTTGGACTTACGAAAAAAATTTCAAGTTTCAAGTTCGGTTAGTTATCATTTTTAACTGGGTTACCAAATAAGTCTCTGGAACTTCTCTTTTTTTCCGTTAACTAAAGTTCGGTAATATATATATTTTGCGAACAAACCGAACTTTAGTTCGGTTGGAACGATAATTATCCTAATTGCCGAACTAATCCTTTTAAACACACATTAAAAACCAAATTGTCAAATTCCTTTACTAACACACAATACAATAAACCAAACTACGAAATCCACATTAAATAAGTTCTCAAAACATAACAAACCAAACTAATAATTGTTGCAAACACACAAACATAAACCAAACTACCAAATCCGTAGTAAAAACGTTTTCTAAAATAAGAAACAAACTATTAATTGTTGCAATCACTCATTTCCCACGTCCACTACGACAAACTATTTTGTTCCTGCGTTTAGGAGCAGATTTAGCTTGTCCTTCGTCGTCACTTGTGGTGCCCTCTCCACCGCTTTGTTGTTCAACCATCCCAGTTGTACCTTCTCCTTCTCGGCGACTCCTCTTAAACGGAATGCTCTCACTTGGATCATCCATATTGGGTGAGAAAACCTTAGTCCATTGGTTATAGAGGTATGTTTGTTCGCGAGTGTTCATCGGATTTCCAGACCGGATATTTGCCATCATTTTCTTGAACAATTTCGAACCTTCCTTCACATTTTTCAATCAAAAGCAAAAATAACTATTATTGTTCAATACTTTATAGCGAATTGAAAACAAAAAATAAGAGAAAATATCTTACCGCGACATTCCATAAGTTCAAGGCCTCATCACCACAGGTAGGCATATGCTTTTGAACTCTCTAATTCTCTTTCTCAATTGCAATTGACTTTGCTTTGTCAGCACGGGCTTTTTGGACTTATTTTATTACAAAAGGATGAGAAAAATGTTCATACCATTGCATATATTCCTCGTCAACGGCATTTTCTTCACCATATGTATCTAAAAATTCTTGAGGTGAAAGAAGATATTATGAAAAAAATGGGCACTAGTCCAAAAGGGGCTATAAATGACGAATGAAGTCTGTTATAAAACTTGATTTGTCACGGTTTTCATCTGTCATTCGAACCGTTATTTATTTGGTGTGACTCTTTATAAATGACAAATAAAAAACGCTATTAAGTATGACGAGTAAAATATGTGATTTTAAGTCACAGCCAGAATATATTATTTAGTACCATGATTATCTTATGTTAAATACAATCACGGACGATGTCAGTCATTAAGGAGGTGTTTTCGTAGAAACAAATATACTAATTCAAAACAGGAATGTTCCGTCATTTTTAGGCTATTGATTCAGATTTGGTATTTAGATTTTGTTAATATGAAATTCATTCAAATTTAGGTTTAGTGTTTCTGAAACAAAATTTTGAACAAATTCTGAAAATGTAACAGAATCTTAAATAAAACCGCTGAGATAACTTTATTTAAATTACCCAAAAAGAACAAAGAATATCTGAATACATATTAAACACTAAAAGTGAATTCAATCTACATTCACATAATCATTAAAATTAAATTCAATTTACTGTCACTCTAAGAAATTACATAAGCTTTGGGACACTATGTCACCTCTTGAAACATCTCCAAGTACTCCATTTTTATCGCATAACATCGCACTTTCATCCATAATTTCATCAATCATGCAGTGATAATAGTCATCATTCAGTGGTTTTGATTTATCAGCATATGCACATTCAACCGCTTCTTTCCTGAAGTTCCTAAAAAAAAAAAGCTAAGGCAAAACGACGAAGGTATTGCTGATATCCTAATGTCCTGTATAACAAGATACAAGTTAGTTGAAATTTCAATGCATGGAAGGAAAGCAACGGCCACATATTCAAGTACAAAGAAGAACTATTGATCTCGACTGCGGGAAAACAATATAATCTAATAATAGAAACAGTGACACACCATTAAGCTAAAACCACAAATACTTGCACCCACAAAACAACCTACATGCGAAATCTTCAGAGCAAACCTCTATAAATAAATTACATGCGACTTACACAACATATATAGTGATTTGCAGATTCTTCAATAAATCAATCACTACTTTAATTACTACACTGCTAAATAGTATATTCAAAAGACCAGATCACATAATGGAGAAAGAATATACAGTAAATTAATGCAATATATATAATACCTGGAGTTGTTTAGCCACATATCTAAATGAGGATCCAGACACTTCAATCCAAGTCGGCATAAATACAAGATAAAACATTGCATGGAAAGGATTGGAAGCAACCATATCTGCAAATGCACAACGAAGCTTGAACTGTATCACTTGTACAACAACTGTATAGAAAACAGTACAAGATTAAAGAAAATGTTAGGCATCAAGTGGTATGTTATTTGTTAGATAGTAGGAATCAAGTATCTGAATCAAACTTTACTGGAAAATTCTATCTAACCTGGGAGATAAGGTAAAGGTTGTATACAAGAGCAAACTGCAGAATGATGGGCATGTTATAGGTGTAGAACAACTTAATAAGATGTGAACCCTGTTGTCCACGAGCATTCTTTGATAACTGGTAGGACAATGCTGGACCCTTGGAATTGGGGAAGATCAAGATTGTTGTTCACAAATTTGTCACGTTTGGGAGGTTCTGCCGGTAGAATGCTTTATCCGACCTTGTCTGTCCAAGTTATCAGCAGATGGAACAAAGCACTGACATCACCTTCAAAATCAGCATATTCTCTTTATCTATCCCAGGCAATCTGGTTATCCAGACTTGAACTCCTCTCGTTCTCACGCAAGCAGTTGAGCCAGTACTATGAAAAACTAACAAAAGAATAGCAAAATAACCAACCATGAATTAGTAAAAGTCTTCGCAGGTCAGCATGAAATATGAACTTATCTTGAACCAATAACAAATAGCCTAATTTTCCAGCAACGTCATAAAATAACTGAATTTCATGTCCAATACAAAATGCAAGTTTGTAATGCACAAATGATTTTCAGGTACAAATCAACTGTTTATACTGGAACTCGTTTTCAGGTACTTCCAATTACTGTCATTTACAAAGTTAAACATCGAAGGGGAAACAGTTTGCAAAGCTTATAAAGGAACTCAAAAGGTTTAAACGGCAACCAAATGTGAGTAATATACTGGCTGACCTTTTTGAACCTCTATCTAAATCATAACAACCTCACTTATATTAAGGCTCGAAGAAAACTCACCTCTGAGGTTGTTCATGCACAATCTGAGCTGCAAATTAAGCAGCAATTCCTTGCTTCGGCCTCAATATAATTACAGCATCTTGCTTTGGCTTCACTATAATTCTAGTATCTTGAACTTTAGGATCAATTACAATCTCACATTCAAGCACAGGAGCAACGACTGCACATTTCAAAACAATCAAACACATGAAGAACTCAAATCATTTACTATCACAGTAACTAATCTCCCAGACTCCCACAAAACGTGTTATATAAAGGAAATGATCTTACTTTTCTTGTGCCTTTGGAATGATTTGTATGTTGTTATCCTGAACAAGGATGAGGCCAAGGTTTTGGGATTCTCCCAAATTGATATCAGATGACATATAGGATGGAAGCATTGCCAGTTTTGAATCTGAAAATCATCAATATAAAATTGATTAACTTTCTAGATACAACCACAAGTAAAAAATTGAAACACGATATTCTAAATCTTCTCAGATTCAAGACTACAGCAAAACAGTCATTACAGACACAAAAAAAATCCTAACAAATAGAAAAGCTAGATTCAATGATAATACTTTTATGTTAACTGTTTAAAAGGGAACTCAAACAGAATTTATAAATCAATTTTACCTGGGTAAGACCTTCCACAATACTCAAATCACAAATAACACAAAGAAATCAAAATCCATAACAAATTCCATATTCAAAAAATAATCCCCAATTTCACTTAAAACCCTAAAATCTTTACAACAATCTTCCCAAATCGGATTTTTTGTGTGAAAACCCTAGAATCTTACAAGAACATTAAATCTAATCGAAAAAGATAAAACAAAGAAGAACCATAGGTTAAGTAATGGGTTTGTTCAATGAGAAACTAATTGTTGTTGTTTTCTTTGTTGGAGAGCTTGGGTTTTGTAGAGAAGATGGAAAAGACGGGGGGTGGGGGGTATTTTTTCTGAATTTTTCAGACGCAGGATAAGGACTATGAAGGAGAAAGAGGCACCTGGCACGGAAAAGGCTAGGGTTAGAAGTTGGACGCAAAGAAATGGCAGCTAAAGGCTGGGCTTTAGGTCCGATACCGAACTAGATGAATGGATCGTGGCCCATTAGTCGCTGAGTTAACCATTTTCAAATTTATAGTAACCTGGCATTACATGTGGCTAGCCACTTTTGGTTATGTAATAGAAGATTAGTGGTGGGCGTACAAATACTAAAAATATTTGTCGGATTTATTCCGTGATATAATAGTTTATGTTTAAATCACACACCTAGTAAATTACCACGTTTGAGAATGACGGTTTTTTTGCGTTAAATGATGAGCCCAACGATTTTCTGGTTATATGACGGAATTTGTTTGTCAAATTTTATTCACATGATTAACATGTCATTTAAAAACGTGATTAATAGCCTTTTCTGGACTAGTGGGGGGTACAACAACCACACCCAACATTTCGCTTAGCAATATTTATGGACAAACTCCAATATACTTTTAAAAGAATAAACAAGACTCAATCTATAACAAGTATATCAAAGAGCTATATCTCTCTTTCTCGATTCAATTCTTACTCAAGAATATAGAAATCTGCGAGTCCAATTGAATACAAGAGAAATCACTTGAACGGTACCAAAGACCAACGTTCAAGTATCAATCAATTTCAATCAACAGCCAAAGGTTGGATTTCCAATTGATTGATTCAAACGCACAAACCTGTGATATTTCAATTATATAACAAAATACAATGCGGAATAGAAATAACACAGACACCAGAATTTTATTAACGAGGAAACCGAAAATGCAGAAAAACTCCGGGACCTAGTCAAGATTGAACACCATACTGTATTAAGCCGCTACAGACACTAGCCTACTACAAACTAACTTCGGTCTGGACTGTAGTTGAACCCTAATCAATCTCACACGGATTCAAGGTACAGTTGCGATCCTTACGTCTCTGATCCCAACAGGACACTACGCACTTGATTCCCTTAGATGATCTCACCCACAACCAAGAGTTGCCACGACCCAAAGTCGAAGACTTTAGTAAAGAAATCCGTATCACACAGAAAAGTCTACAAGGATAGATAAATCTATCTCCCACAGATAGACCTAAAAGTTTTGTTCTGTCTTTTGATAGAAATCAAGGTGAACAAGAACTAATTGATAAACAGTACTTATATTCCCGAAGAACATCCTAGTATTATCAATCATCTCACAATAATCTAAATCGTATGGTAGCGAAATCAGATATTGCAGAATCACAAACGACGAGACGGAGATGTTTGTGATTTCTTTTTATCTTGCCCTATCGGAGATATAGTTTCAAGTCAATTATTTAATTGAACGCGTACGATAGAAAATGGAAAGATCAGATTGCTCAACTATAAGAGAAGTAGTTTCCCCTGGCTTCACAATCCCAATAAAGTCTTTCAGTCGTTAATCGACAGGGTCTCGAGAAGAAACCTACGATTAAAGGAGAATCGACTCTAGAAAACCAACTAGTATCACACAGGAGGTGTGGGGATTAGTTTTGCACAGTTGTTAGACGTCTCCTTGTATAGTTTTCAAATCAGGGTTTGCAATCTAGGTTACCTTGGAAACAAAGCATTCAATAATCACCGTTAGATGAAAAACCTGATTTATCCAAGCTAATATCTTTCAACTGTTACATCGAAACTTAGCTTGTCACACACAAATGAAATGTATTCATTTAGGTTTGAGTAACCGTACCTAAACGTGTACATTGGTTGGTACACAAATGGTTGACCAATGGTTAGCCATATGAGTGCTTTCATATTAACCATATTCATCTTTCTCATAACTATTTCAAATGACTCATATGAACTAGTTCAAGAATTGTTCAATTTCTTAGGTCTTTATACATAGACATAATTGAAACAAAATCGTTTTGATTCATTTGAATCAATTCACGAACAATGTATGTCATGTCCATTAGCCTGTACGACTCTCTATCTTAGTTAGTATTCCTTAGGGTACCAAGGTTTAGGGGCACCCCTATGTGGTTAGTAGTTTTGCGTGTGAGTTGGCACGTGTTCCTTGTAATGCCCTAATATCATTGTAGAGTATCTTCTCTTTCGGTAAAGAAAATTGAATCTGTGTTTTTATTTTCTCTGCCTCTTTTGGGTTGATCCCTTTCAATCTCACAGAGTAGATCATGTAGATTGAGCTGATTCTCATTTGTATTGTAGATCACTACAAGTGCTATCAGAGACAGTCTTTCCTTGGAGAGATCATGTCTGACAGCACTAGGTTGAAGCTATTAGACGAACTCATGAATAAATTGAGTTTGGAATTGAAGGAATTGGGTATTGAAGTTCAATCACTTAAATCTGTGAAAGTAGATATGAAGACGATGCGTGATGACATTGATAATTAGCTGAAGCTTCTTCGTACCGACCAATTATCTACCAGTTCCACTGTTACTTATATGGATCAGAAATTGCAACTGTTACTGGATCGATCTGATTTATTTCATGACAACCACCAGGAACGGTAAATAAATCATACCATAAATCATGAGGTTGGTGTGGGTTTCAGACATCATCATAATCACCAAGTCATTCCAAACCATCCAACATGCGAAGGGGTATTTTCTAATTACAGGCCAAAGGTAGATTTTCCTCGTTTTGACGGCGTTAACCCCAGAACTTGGATTCTCAAATGCAAGAAGTACTTCTTCCTACACCAGATGAGTGATGAGAAAAAGGTTCACATGGATACTCTTTACTTGGATGGGAAAGCAGATGTATGGTTCCAGTACTATCAATAAGGTAAGGGTGCTATTTATTGGGATGATTTTATTATAGATGTTTGTACTAGGTTTCAAGAATTGGGTCATGATAGTGTTGTAGGAGAATTTAACAAGCTAGATCAAACTGGTAGGGTTTTGGAATATCAGGAACTATTTGAAGAACTTAAATCATTGATGTTAGCTAAGAATAAGTCATTTACTGAGGATTATTTCATTCATAGTTTTGTTAGTGTACTGAAAAAAGACTTAAGAATGGTTGTCCAAATGTTTACCCCTACCACACTACAACAGGATATATTCTTATCTAGAAGACAAGAGTGTATTATGGAAAAGGATGCTCACTCTCAACTGAAGTTTACCAACAGGTTTGCTTATGGGAGTAAGACTCTTCCCACCTACACCAAGGCCTCTAGTCTGACACCATCGGTCACTTCCCCAACTGTTACTAGCCCTACTACCAGCCCAAATATGCCATCTGTGAAGAAACTCACCTATGCAGAAATGAGGTCCAAAAGAGAGAAAGCACCCTGTTACAACTGCGATGAATTTTATACCAAGGGGCTTAAGTGTACTAAGCAATAGTTATACATGATAATGGCTGATGATGACGAAGGACTTCATTCTGCAGAAGTTAGAGAAGGATCCAACCCAACTATTGTGGAATTAGAAGAGAAAATGGAGATTTCAGTCCATGCCTTGGATTGCAATATCTATCACACCACTATTAAGATTAAAGGACAGGTGAAGGGACATGAGTTGACTATTTTAGTGGACAGTGGTAGCACCCACACCTTTCTTGATACATCAGATGCTAAACGGTGTGGCACAAATATACTTCCTACCCAGACATTACAAGTTACAGAGGCAGATGGGAATAAACTGTTGAGTCAATCTAAGTGTCCTGAATTTACTTGGGTTATGCAAGGACATACGTTCTCTCATGATTTGCATCTCCTAGAATTGGGTGGGTATGATATGGTTCTCGGGGTCGATTGGATCCGAGAGTTGAGTCCAATGCAATTTGATTTCAATAATCTGACCATTAAATTTTCAACACCAAGGAAAAAATATTTAGTTAGTTGGTCACACGGAGTAAACTATTGTTTCCCTCATGACTGGTAATTCATTTATGAAGATGATTAAAAAGGGTGAACCTGCCTTGCTGGGTCAGCTTTTTTCTATCTCAGTTACGACTCCTTCAACTGATATTGCTACTCCTATTGCTGAAGTCTTGGATCAGTTTTCTTCAGTCTTTCAACTGCCAACTTCACTTCCTCCGCAACGGGCACATGATCACCATATATCATTTTTACGTAACTCGGTCCCACCAAATCAGAGGCCCTACCGTGTTCCATTTGTGCAGAAGTCAGTTCTTGAGAAACTAGTGCAAGAGATGCTCACAGCTGGAGTTATCCAACCTAGCCACAGTCCATTTTATTCTCCGGCGTTATTGTTAAATAAAAAAGATGGTGACTGGCGTTTCTGCGTGGACTATCGTAAGCTGAACTCCATGACCATCAAAGATAAGTATCCTATTCTTATTATTAATGAGTTGCTTGCAGATATTCGTGGCTCTAAAATTTTCTCTAAACTAGACCTTCGATCTGGATATCACCAGATTTTAGTCCACCCTCCATACATACAAAACACTGCTTTTCGTACACATCATGGAAATTTCGAATTTTGTGTCATGCCTTTCGGGCTCACCAATTCCCCGACAACATTTCAATCACTAATGAACGACATTTTCAAACCTCATCTTAGGGAATCCATCCTTGTTTTTTTCGATGATATATTGATTTATAGTCCGGACTTAACATCACATTGCACGCACCTTCGTATTGCATTGTCTCTTCTACAACAACATTCACTCTTCGTCAAGCATAGTAAATGTTATTTTGGACAGCCTCAGGTCGAATATCTAGGTCATATCATTAGTCACACACAACTCTTAAAGGTCTGCGTGGTTTCTTAGGGTTAACATGATACTATCGCAAGTTTGTACAGAATTATGGCCTCATCTGTCAACCACTAACCGCACTGTTAAAGAAGAATAGTTTCACTTGGTCTGCAGCAGCGGAGTTAGCCTTTGAACAATTGAAGAGAGTCATTACTACAACCCCGGTTCTCATTTTACCCGACTTCACCAAAGAATTTGAAGTAGAAACAGATGCTAGTGACACTGGTGTGGGTGCAGTTCTCATGCAACAGGGAAGACCCATTGCGTTTTTTAGCAAGGGAATGGGTCTATGTTAAAAAGCTTTATCGACTTATGAAAAAGAGCTATTGGGTATTTTTTTGGCGGTTAACCATTGGCGCTATTTTTTATTGGGTTCTCATTTCAAAATTTTTGCAGACCATCAAAGTATTAAATACTTTATGGATCAGAGATTACATACTTTATTTCAGCAAAAATGGCTAAAAAAATTACTTGGGTTTGATTATACATTGTATTACAAGAAGGGAACTGATAATAGAGTTGTTGATGCTCTGTCAAGGGCCTCTTGTTCTTCACTGACTACAGCTGAACCACAGTGGCTCGCAGAAGTTCAATCTAGTTATGCAGCTGACAAAGTAGCTCAAGAATTGATTCCAAAGCTTCTGCTATCTCCAAATAATCCTGATGGTTACACCTACTCACAAGGAATTCTCAAACTACATGGCAGAATTTTACAGTGGATCATAAAAGCTCTACACTCCTTTTCTTTAGGTGGTCACTCTGGAATGAAATCTTTCTACCAAAAGGCTAAGTCCTATTTTCAATGGGTGGGTATGAAGAAGGATTTAATCCAGTTTATCCAAGAGTGCGACATATGTCAGCAAAATAAGGTTGAACACACTTTACCAGCAGGTCTTCTGTAGCCATTTCCTATACCTGATCAAGCTTGGAAGCATTTGAGCATGGATTTCATCACCGGTTTACCCAAGTCAGAAGGAAGAGAGATAATTTTTGTTATTATTGATCTTTTCACGAAGTGTAGTCATTTTGCTTCCCTTACCCATCCATACACAACATAGTCAGTTTCCCGAGTATTCATTGACTATATTTTCAAGCTCCATGGAGTCCCAACAACAATAGTTTCAGACAGAGATGCTATATTTTTGAGTGCATTTTGGCGAGAGATGTTCAAATCTATAGGGACTTCCTTGCATCTTAGTACATCATATCATCCGCAGACCGTCGGTCAGAACGAATGCATAAATGCCTTCTTAGAGTCATACTTACGATGTATGTGCAGTTATAAACCTGTTAAGTAGGTTTCTTGGATTTCACTGGATGAATGGTGTTTTAATACCACATATCACTCAGGTCTCAGACCGACACCATTCAAAGCCTTATACGAGTATGATCCACCTCAGTTTGGCTTACATTCTTCTACCACCATATCTAACTCTACTGTTACAACACAATTTACTTGAAGCTCAGCATCGCATCAAGCAACAGGCGGATAAGAAGAGAGTAGAAAGGGTTTTCTTTGTTGGTGATTGGGTTTACTTGCGCCTCAACCTTATCGACAATATTCGGTGCAACTTCGTAAGAATCTTAAACTCTCTGCTAAACTTTTTGGCCCTTATAAGGTGTTAGAACGTATTGGATAGGTAGCTTACAGACTCCAACTACCTCCTACTTCTCGTGTCCATCCTATTTTTCATGTGTCACAATTAAAGCAGAAGGTAGGTCAGGGTATCCTACCACAGACAAGCTTACCCTCCTTGGACAAGCACGGCTTAATGAAAGTTAAACCAGTGGCAGTGGTGGATTCTCGTGTGATTCTCAAGGATCGTCAACAGGTTCCACAAGTACTTGTGCAATGGTATCATGCTGCCCAGGGCGACTACTGGGTAGATACTACTTTTCTTACAACAAAGTTCCCTAAATTTATCCTTGAGGACAAGGATAGGTTATAGGGATGCGCATTGTCATGTCCCTTAGCATGTACGACTGTCTATCTTTAGTATGCTTTAGGGTACCCATGTTTATGAGAACCCTTGTGTGGTTACTAGTTTTGCGTGTGAGTTGGCAGGTGTGCCTTGTAATTCCCTAATATCATTGTAGAGACTCTTCTCTTTCGGTGATGAAAATTGAATCTGTGTTTTTATTTTCTCTTCCTCTTTTTGGTTTATCCCTTTCAGTCTCATAGAGTAGATCCTTTAGATTAAGCTGATTCTCATTTGTAGTGTATATCACTACAATATACCCACGGTTTGCAAACATTGCATTCCTTATAATTTATTGTTTTAAGTCCATGAACTACCAATTTGAGAAATAACTACCTTGGGTACGCGTACGGGTATGCGTACCTTAGGTACCGGATTTTGAGTTGGTTTTAGTTTCCAAACTCAGCAGAATTTTTCGGGTGAAAAAGTTTCGCCAGTACACTATGCTGATCTCAGTACAAGGAAGGAATGAATTACTTGGTAGCAAGCTACCTTCTCTCTGGAATCAGAGCCTAGATTATCTTCCAAAGGAAAATAGGGTTTTCATTTATTGAAACTCTTTCTTACACAACCATCGGTATTTAATCACCCAATCCTGTTGACTTAATTCAACAGTCAGGATTATATCCATCTAACTCACATCTCTAGGAATTAAGCTAACCCTACTCTAAGTAAAAACAAGCCCAAGAATATTAAGAACACAAGCCTAGAAGTAAATCAGTTTTACAATGTATTAATCCTGCATCCCATTACATGAGCCCAGTACTCTAAGTGAGGACATGACATTGCCTCCCCCATTTAAACATCCTTGTCCTCAAGGATGAAATCAGGAAATTGAGCTTGTATGTGTGTTGTGTCCTACCATGTTGCATCCTCAGGCGTAGAGTTAGACCACTGAATTAAAACTTGAGGTACTGAGAAGCCACCACGGAGTGTCAATATGTGTTGTAAGATAACCATACAATGCTTGGAATGGTGACATTTTGAGACTAGTATGATAATTAGTATTAAACCAATAATTTGCTAATGCCAACCACTGAACCCAATGCTTAAGTTGTGACTCTGTCATGCAACGTAAGTATTGCTCTACACATGCATTTGTTCTTTCAGTTTTACCATATGTTTGAGGATGGTAAGCAGAACTCAATTTCAGGGTAGTGCCTAAAGATTTAAACAATGCTTGCCATAACTGACTGATAAAAATTTTGTCTCGGTCACTGACAATAGTATTAGATAGACCATGCAGCTTAAAAATGTTTGAGAGAAATTCTTTAGCAACTGTGATAGCAGTTAAAGGGTGGCTAAGTGGGATAAAATGGCTATACTTAGTCAGGCGATCGACCACTACTAAAATGACATTTTTGCGAAAGGACGTGGGCAAAACTTTGATGAAATCCAAAGAAATGTCTTTCCATGCTGTGTCCGAAATTGGGAGAGGTTGCATAAGCCCTGCAGGAAATGAATTTTCACCCTTATTGCATTGACAGATCTCGCAGGTGGATACATACTGGATGATGTCTTGTTTCATTCGAGGCCAAAAGAAGTGCTCCTTTGCTCTGTTATAAGTACCTACAATACCAGAATGGACACCAACTGCAGATGAGTGGACTGAATGCAGAATAGAGGAACGAATGTCATTACCTGAGCCAATATACAGTCTCTACTTGAACCTCAAAATGCCATGTTGGTATGTAAAATTAGGTAAAGCTGAAGAGACAAGTAGATTCTGAATAAGCTGTTGGGCCGCATCATTTGAAGTATAACTAGAGATAACATCAGTTTTCCATTGGGGCTGAGAGAGAGACAATGCAGAACAAGAAGCATGTGGGAATTGAGAAAGTGCATCAACAACTGTATTTTCTTGTCCCTTCTTATACCTGATGACATAGTCAAACCCCATTAGCTTAACCAACCATTTATGTTGCATAGCTGAGGGGAGTTCTGATCCATCAAATATTTCAAGCTTTGGTGATCTGTGTTAATGACAAACTGGATGTGACTAAGGTAGTGCTTCCACTTCTGAACAACCATTACAATAGGCAAAAATTATTTTTCATATATAGATAAAGTCGATGCCTTAGGTCCCAATAGTCTACTGTAAATGCAATTGGTCTGCTATCCTGTAGAAGCACATCACCCACACCTCTTGAGCATGCATCAGTCTCCAATGTGAAGGTTTTGGTGAAATCTGGCAAAGTCAAAACTGGTGCTTGAGTCATAGCTGACTTGATAGAAGAGAATGTTGTAAGTGCATCATCTGTCCAAAAGAATGAATCCTTTTTTAACATTTCTGTGAGTGGTTTGCATATATTGCTATACCCCTTGATGAACTTGCAATAATAACCAGTCAGTCCTAAGAAACCACGTAATTGCTTCAAATTCTGTGGTTGAGGCCAATTGAGCATAGCTTCAACTTTATCAGGATCTGTAGCTACACCATTTCCAGTGATTAAATGTCCTAAGTACTCGAGTTGTGGCTGAGCAAAGCTGCAGTTGGAGAATTTGGCATATAAGGAATGTTGGCGTAACAATGAAAAAACCAGAGTAAGGTGCTGCAAATAATCTGCAAGGGAAGAACTGTATACAAGAATGTCTTCGAAAAAGACAAGTACAAAATTGCGATGAAATGGTTGAAAAACTTCATTCATCAATTCTTAGAATGTCGCAGGTGCATTTGTAAGGCCGAATGGCATGACACGAAACTAATAGTGTCCATGATAGGTGCGAAAAGAAGTTTTGGGAATGTCCGGTGGGTAGATCAAAATCTGGTGATAACCTGACAATAAATCAATCTTTGTAAAGATAACTGCACCATTCAACACATCTAACAACTCCTCTATTAAGGGAATAGGGAATTTATCCTTCAAAGTCAAGTCATTGAGCTTGCGATAATCAACACAGAACCGCCATGTTCTTTCTTTTTTCTTCACTAAAAGGATTGGAGCAGCGAAAGGGCTATGTCTCTTTTGAATAAGCCCTACAAAAATTATTTCTTGTAGAAGTTGTTCCACAACAGCTTTATGAATAAAAGGACATTTGTATGGTCTCTGAGAAGAGGTGTGGAGTTAGGTTTAAGTGGAATCTTATGATCTAGTGGACGAGAAGATGGCAGTTTTATAGGTTTGGAAAAGACATCCGAAAAAAAGTCTATTAAAGTAGAAACCTCACTAGGAATTGGTTGCATAGGTGTAGCATGAACATGGAAAAGCTGGCCAATTAAGGTAGGTGCCTTACTTTTGATAAATTTCTTAAAAGAAGTAGTACTTAAAATACTGAGTGAAGGTTTAGAAGAGATACCTTGTAAGGTAATGTGATAACCATGATGCATAAAATAAATGGTGAGCTTAGAAAAGTTAAAGAGCACATCACCAAGTTGTCGCAACCAGTCTGCACCAAGCACCATATCACAGCCGCCGAGAGGGAGAGCGCGTAAATCAGTAGAAAATTTGTAACCCTGCATTTCCCAGTGAAGGTTATGACACATACCCTTGCTGATGGTGCTATCTCCATTGGGAACATTTACAAGCATAGGAGTTGTAAGTGAAATGTGGAAATTAAGCTTGTCAGCCAGGTGAGAATCGACGAAGCTATGTGTACTTCCTGTGTCTATTAAAACCATGATAGATTTCTGATGGAGATGTCCTGAAATACGAATAGTGTCGTGGACAGACTTTCCTGTTAAGGCGTGTAGCGAAATCTCCATAGTGGTGTCAGAACTAGAGGGAGAGTCTGTCATAGGTTCATCTGGTGAGACATCAGTCTGATCACTGAGGTCCTCTTCACTAGAAACAAACATGAATAGCTGTTGAGTTTTACAAATATGACCAGTCTTGTAGAACTCATCGCAGTTATATCATAGGCCTTTATCTCTTTGAATCTTCATTTGCTGAGGGGTGAGTTTTTTTATAGGTGGAAGTGCTGGGCCATTTTTTGTGGGTGTAGAGGGATGAGTAATGAAGGGTGGTGCAGATGAAGTAGAGGGTTTATGAAACGTATAGTAGGAATAGAAATATTTCTTAGAGGTGGATGGGTTTGGAGGAACTGAAATGGGTGACGAAAATAATGGTCTAGCAGGGTCTTTAACAGGTTTAGAAGAGCTCATAAGTGAAGCTTGTTATATTCTTGCTAAGTAAAAAGCTCTAGAAGTATCCTCTGGCTTAAAATTTTGAACTGTGGTGTGAATTTCATCTTTCAAACCACTAATAAAGCTTAAAGTATAGAAAGACTCAGGCAATGTTGGATTATTGGCTACCATCTAAGCTTTATAATGTTCAAATCTATCATAATAATCTTCAAAAGTAGTAAGATGAGATAGCTTGTTAAAACTACCAATATAATTATCAGTTGTTACATCTTCAAATCTAATACATAGTGCATGAACAAATGAATCCCAAGAAATTTCATGTTTACCTTGTTGATAATTCAGAAACCATGGATCTACTTTAGAATCAAAATGAATTGCAGCCATATCAACTTTGTCTGAATTGGGAAAATTATGAAAAACAAAATATCTCTCACATTTTTGAACCCAACCCCTTGGATTAGTTACATCAAATCATGGAAAATCAACTTTGGGTGTTCTAGAAAACTTACGAGGAGGAGTAGATTTGATCACCTCATAGTTTCCCTTAGAACCTTTTGTTGAATCGTTCCGAGATCTAGAATCCATAGTTGCCTCAACTGGTTCTTCAGTAGCAGGGGGAAAAAGGTTTTGTAAGGAAGTGAAGATGCGATCGAAATTATGATTTGTTTCAGCACGACGAGCAGCTGCTTCTGTAACGAGAAGCTTCAGTTGATCTCGAATTTCTTGTATAGCAGCTGAATTTTCCTGAGCAAGTGTATGAACACTGCTAATGATTTGTTTCTCACCTACTGTCATGATTTAGGTCCCAGAATGAAGTCTGATACCAATTGTACAGATCTCAGTACAAGGGAGGAATGAATTACTTTGTAGAAATCTACATTCTCTCTGAAATCAGAGCCTAGATTAGCTTCCAAAGGAAAATAGGGTTTTCATTCATTGAAACTCTTTCTTACACAATCATTGGTATTTAATCACCCAATCATGTTGACTTAATTCAACAGTCTGGATTACATCCATCTAACTCACATATCTTGGAATTAAGCTAACCCTACTCTAATTGAAAACAATCCCAACAAGATTAAGAACATAAGCCCAGAAGTAAATCAGTTTTACAACGTATTAATTCCTGCATCCCATCACATGAGCCCAGTACTCTAAGTGAGGACATGACATACACGTACGGGTACGCGCACCTAAGGTAACTGGTTTTTTGAGTTCGTAAACTTCAAATTCAGCAGAATTTCACGGACGTGAATTTCCGCCAGTATGCGTACGGTTACGCGTACCCAACCGGTCTCCTTCACCAATACTGCATGCACATATATGCACGCACTTAGTTTACGGCACATGTATTTATACACTAATGTGTGAACACACTACATGCTTACATCCATAGGTGGTTACATATTCTCAACTCTACATTTTAATCATTGAAACATTCTTCTATAATGTTACAACAGTCGTTAGACATAAAGAATCGACTATCGTCATCAAAACTATTTTCAAGATTGAAACGTCATCATGACTTTCGTCATGGTTAAAGATGAAGATGGTTAATGCAAAAGCTTACCAACATTTATTTCGACAAAAAGATAGGCGAGTAAACTCGGCTCGAAATAAAAAATGTGTATGTATGAAAACTATCATACTTATACGACTTTTGTCTCAAGAGTCGGTGATAGAGTAGATAGACTTTTGAGTGACAAGATGAGTTCAAGTCTCCACATACCTATTAGTCGAATGAAGTTCCACTGGTTGCTTGGGTAATTATTCGTCTTTCCAAGATAATCACCATGGAGTCTTGAGCTCGACTGTTCCTAACTATCCTAGACCGAGACTTAGTCATAAGTATAATAGAAATCAAGACATATAGTTTTGATCACTAACATTGACAAACATGCTTGGGATAGCCGCGCATGCGAGTTCGACCGAGCAATGATCTAACAATCTCCCCATTTGTCAATTTTAGTGACAAAACTATTAATACATATGGATTACAAAATAGATAAAAATTTGTAGCTTCTCGTCCACATGCTTGATCTCCTTGGTGCTTCAACATTACTCGAAAACTTCGTTTTTTCTAAGTAATCCCATGATTCCATAGATGTTCAATTCAGCATCATAGTTGTTGAAGTTTCATAGCCATAACAATGAGAAAACAAAAGCTCTTGATCATTGTTATACAATGTCATAATATTATTACACAACATCAAAGTTCTCATATCACAACTTCGACAACAATACTATCGTGATATGTATCACTCCTCCTTAGTCAATACTTTCGTCTCAACATGAAAACCACCCGCCCTTATATAATGACTCGTAAAGCACGTAAATCATAGGTATTTGTAGTATGAACTACACATTAATTCTCCCCCTGTTTGTCAATAAAGTTGGCAAAGGTACGAAAACGGGATCCTAATGAAATTTCCACGAAGACACTTCAAGACCAAAGAAAAGTACATATCAACTTGTTCAGATGCAATCATAAAGCCGAGGCTAAAGGCATTCATCAAGGAGTTTATAAAGATACAATATAACCCCTAAATAATTCCACAGCCGCACTCCCCACAAAGATATGGAAATTAAGCGCAAGTTCAAAAGAACTCTCCCCCATAATATGTCATTCCTGAAAGAACAACAAGAGCGACCTTAATTTCAAGAGAAAAGAAAGATTTCTTTGGACATAACAAATTACATACAAGTATGAATTTGAATCCAAAAAACTCAATTAAATTAACCACAAGAGAACCCATGATTAATTTAATCGAAAATGCTCAACATAACTGAACTTATGGAGACTCAAAAATACAGAATTAGATTAATCACAAGAGAACTCATAATTAATCTAATCGGAATACACAACCAAATTGACCACAAAAATTAATCAATTTAATTGGTCATGCTCAACATAAGAGAACTTATGGAGCAATAACTAAATAACCAAACGAGAATGATTAGTTTAGTTGAACATGCTCGACATAAAGTACCTCATGGAGCAACAACTAAGCCAATGAATAACTCAGTCGATAGTGCTCAACATTAGACACCTCATGGAACAACACAGTATATACACAAAAATTGTGGATCAGAGGTCGACCTAATACCGCGGAATAAGTAAGGATTCATTCTATTTTCCATCACCATTTGCACAATGACATACAATAGACACAATCCTTGAAAATAAAAGATTTTAACCCATCTTCCATCAATAATTGACATAATAGGCTTAACTTTTGTATTTGTCAAAAGTTCATTCCTTCTTTTATCAACACATGCATATCGACATATAAAGGACTTAACTTTCGACAAGGTATGAGACAATCACAGTTCACGTATGCAAACACACATATCCCACAACAAATTGCAATATATGAAACCATAAAGATTAATACTGCAAAAATTATCTTCCAAACAATTATAGAATTTAAACCAATAAATCTAAAAACATGAAGATGAAAACGTTGGACATAACTATGTGTAATCACAATAATGACTATTCCAAACTCTAGTTATTATTCTACACAAAACAAGGAAAAATAAGATTTACTAGACGAATAAAAAGAGCAAGCTAAAACAAAAAAAAGTCTCTTATGCCAAAGCCGAAGACGAACTGAAGTCAATTAGACGGTTCAGGATCCTCATGAGTCTTGAGGTCTTTGAGCTTGTGATCGACAACATCCATTGCATCTTCAGAGAAGAGATTCTCTTTGAGAAGATCATTGATGTGAGATTTTATGAGACCAAGGTCAGAGGTCACCTTTTTCAACTCAGTTTTTAACACATCAAGACTTTTCAAAATCATGAACCACTTCAACAGAGATCGTATCCTCCTTCTCAACATCCTCATGAGTATAGGCATAGTAACATGATGCATTGGATGATCTTCATCTACAACGGTTCTTTTCTTCCTCCCTTCGGACTCAAAACCAATACCTTTATCAAGAAGGCCTTTAGCGAAACTACAAGCTCGTGAAGAGGACGACATTCTTGATAAACCAAAATAACCCTGAGTATGCAGACGACTCAGAGGTTTGGTATTTTATATGGTTTCTTAGGGAAGAGGACCTTTAGGGTTTCTAAGAATTGATTTGTAATAGTAACATGGGTACCCGTACGAACACAACCCGACCCAAGGAAAACCCTAAGACTTAAATCTTTTTGCTACATGAAAATTCATAAATGGCTCAACAAATTCCATATCAATATAGGAGTAATTTAGAGCACAAGAGTAGAAGGAAACATTGTTGCAATGAAAACTTTTTTCACAAAACGATCAATAAGAAACGACATTAAGTACTTAAGCAACCTTTTCTGCGGACATTAGTTTAGATATAGACGATAAGAAAATAGCTCCACTAAACAGAATTAGTATGCTAACAGTATACCAGAAAAATAAAACATCTTACTCAATATGATTTTTATGAGTAAGTTCTTTAACCATTGTGATTAATCAACACAAGTATGAGCTCTGAGATCATTAAAAGAATTGTGTTTACGATCGAGTCTTTTTTTCCTTTCAAATCTAGGAAGGAAACCTTTTTGATGTGAGAAATTATCATAAAAATTAGTGTCATCAAAATAGGAGACATAGTTTGAGTCCTTACCAGAGGATTTTTTCCTTGAGAGGGTACACAACATGTTGATGGTTTCTTTATAACCTTTAATTATTTCCTTCAGGTTATCATTAACATCATCACTTCTTCTCCTTTCTTCTTGAACTTTGTTCTCACTTAAGGTAACATCACCTTTTCTGTTGACAGTAGGAAAGACTTGATCTCTCCTTAGACGGTGTTTATTAAGACGTTTGTTCTACTTTTGAGCATTTGATTAACTCATTGAACTGACTTTCCTGGTAGTATACACAGGGAACGTACGAAAACCAATTGGTTTAGACATACGAATGTCAGTTACACCTTTGAGGATTAAGTCTAAGGTGTGTTGAAGTTGAACAAGAAATTTTTTATTCAACCTAGAGTTTCCCTTGTGTTTACCAGAATATTTTGCCTCACAAAAGAAACATACTTTCTGATCACAAGAGTGATTAGACAGTACAATCTTAACAGTCTTGTTAGGAGATTTCTTCCTTCCATGTGATGTAGAACATCCTTGATTGGAGGAGACTAAAACATCTTTTGTGAAAGGAAGGGATTCCGATTTTACTTCTGGAGCGGAAACATTTTCAGTCGTAGAAGAATTACTTGATATGTTGGACTGCTAAGAGCATCCTTGAATAGAGAGTTTACTCAAGCGATGTTCAATTTCCAAAGCATCCTTTTTGAGGCTTTCCTCAAGACATATACATGAAGAATGATCTTCAGTATTTTCTTTGAACTTGCAGTCCCTTACAATACCAAGGAGAACATCAACATGATGTTTTAACAGATTAAATCTATCAGCTTGGATTCTAACAAGATTTATAATCAAATCACTCTCTTCAGCTATTTCCCGTTCATTTAGATAGATAGACTCTTTTGAAGGGTAATCGAGATAACACATGTCAGACCTTGTTTGTTTAGTTTGAACACAGGGTTCGTCTATATTTGAGATTGAACAATCTTTCTCTTTAATAGAAATATACGAGACAAAACTTTTATTTCTGGTGACGCGTTTATCAGAGATGGTGCTCTTGTCCATAGAGTCAGATCACTTACAAACACAGACTGATAAGGTCTTAAACGTGTTTTCCTGCTCTGATACCAATTGAAAAAGTGGGGGTACAACAACCACACCCGATATTTCGCTTAGCAATCTGTATGGAAACTCCAATATACTTTCAAGAGAATCAACAAGACTCAATCTATAATAAGTATATCAAAGAATTGTATCTCTCTTTCTCGATTCAATTCTTACTCAAGAAAATAGAAATCTGCGAGTGTAATTGAATACAAGAGAAATCACTTGAACAGTACCAAAGACCAATTTTCAAGTATCAATCAATTTCAATCAACAACCAAAGGTTGGATTTCCAATTGATTGATTCTAACACACAAACCTGTGATATTTCAATTATATAACAAAATACAATGCGGAATAGAAATAACACAGACACCAGAATTTTGTTAACGAGGAAACCGAAAATGTAGAACAACCTCGGGACCTAGTCCATATTGAATACCACACTATATTAAGCCTCTACACACACTAGCCTACTATAAACTAACTTCGGTCTTGACTGTAGTTGAACCCTAATCAACCTCACACTGATTCAAGGTACATTTGTGCTCTTTACGTCTCTGATCCAAGCATGATAATACGCACTTGATTCCCTTAACTGATCTCACCCACAACCAAGAGTTGATGCGACCCAAAGTTTAAGACTTTAGTAAACAAATCCGTATCACACAGAAAAGTCTACAAGGATAGATAAATCAGTCTCCCACAAATAAACCTAAAAGTTTTGTTCCGTATTTTGATAGAAATCAAGGTGAACAAGAACCAATTGATAAACCAGACTTATATTCCCGAAGAACAACCTAGTATTATCAATCACTTCACAATAATCTAAATCACATGGTAGCGAAACCAGATATTGCGGAATCACAAACGATGAGACGAAGATATTTGTGATTTCTTTTTATCTTTCCCTATCAGAGATATAATCTCAAGTCAATTATTCAATTGAACTCGTACGATAGAAAATGGCAAGATCAGATCGCTCAAATACAAGAGAAGTAGTTTCGTTTGGCTTCACAATCGAAATGAAGTCTTTCAGTCGTTAAACGACAGGGTCTCGAGAAGAAACCTACGATTAAAGGAGAATCGACTCTAGCAAACCAACTAGTATCACACAGGAGGTGTGGGGATTAGTTTTGCATAGTTGCTAGACGTCTCCTTATATAGTTTTCAAATCAGGGTTTGCAATATAGGTTACCTTGGTAACAAAGCATTCAATAATCACCGTTAGATGAAAAACCTGATTTATCCAAGATAATATCTTTCAACTGTTAGATCGAAACTTAGCTTGTCATACACAAATGAAATGTATTCATTTAGGTTTGAGTAATCGTACCTAAACGTGTGCATTGGTTGGTTCACAAATGGTTGACCAATGGTTAGCCATATGAGTTCTTTCATATTAACCGTATTCATCTTTCTCATAACTATTTCAAATGAATCATAAGAAATAGTTCAAGAGTTGTTCATATTCTTAGGTCTTTATACATCGACACAATTGAAACAAAATCGGTTTGATTCATATGAATCAATTCATGAATAATATACCCGTGGTTTACAAAGATTGCATTCCTTATAATTTATAGTTTTAAGTACATGAACAACCAATTTGAGAAATAACTACCTTGGGTACGCGTACGGGTATGCGCGCCTTAGCTACCGGATTTTGAGTTGGTTTTAGTTTCCAAACTCAACAGACTTTTTCGGGTGAAAAAGTTCCGCCAGTACGCGTACGGGTACGCATACCTAAGGTGACTGGTTTTTGAGTTTGTAAACTTCAAACTAAGCAGAATTTCATGGACGTGAATTTCCGCCTGTACGCGTACCCAACATGTCTCCTTCACTAATACCGCATGTACACATATGCACACACTTGGTTTCCGGCACATGGATTTATACACTAATGTGTGAACACACTATACGCTTACATCCATAGGTGGTTACATATTCTCAACTCTCCATTTCAATCATTGAAACATTCTTTTATAATGTTATAACAGTCGTTAGACATAAAGAATCGACTATCGTCATCAAAGAAATTTTCAAGATTGAAACGTCATCATGACTTTCTTCAGGGGTAAAGATGAAGATGGTTAAAGCAAAATCTTACCAATACGTATTTCCAGAAAAGATAGGCGAGTAAACTCGGCTCAAAATAGCAAATGTGTATGTATGAAAACTATCATACTTATACGACTTTTGTCTCAAGAGTAAGAGATAGAGTAGATAGACTTTTGAGTGACAATATGAGTTCAATTCTCCACATACCTTTTGTTCGGATGAAGTTTCATTGGTTCCTTGAGTAGTTCTTCGTCTTTACAAGATAATCGCCATGGAGTCTGGAGCTCAATTGTTCCTAACTATCCTAGACCGATAATTAGTCATAAGTATACTAGAAATCAAGACATATAGTTTTGATCACTAACATTGACAAACATGCTTGAGATAGCAACGCATGCGAGTTCGACAGAGCAATGCTCTAACATATTCCTCATAATTGTTCCAGTGGTTCACTAATGGAGCAGGTTCATATTTTGGGGTAAAATACTTGACGATGTTCTTAGTTTCCCGCTTCTTCACCTTGAATTTTTCCACTTGTGGTACAATTTGAACACAACAAAGTTGTCTCATTACTCTTCGAGGTTTATACATTGTACAACCTCCAAGATAAAACAACGATCCATTATAACCCGCGATAGGTGAGAATTGAATAACCTTCTCGACATCATCCTCTTCATATGATGGAATATAATATGGATGGAACACCACATATTCAAGCGTTGAATCATCCAATCTTTACCTAAACTCTACCAGTCGTTTCTTCTTACGCTTCGCATGTGTGTTCAAAAAATCGTACTTACCAGCTGTAGGCTTCCCATAGATCCATGGAGATAGAATGAGATAAGTTCAGTTTGGGGAAGTGGTCGTACACCCAACCTATGATAAGGATCCACAAATGATACATTTGAAGTATGATTAGTAACAATACACGTTCATTCGGTTATAAAAATAAAAATTCTTCAGTCTGTGTTTGACGGGGTACCTGAATAAGGGTGTATAAGCCTCCAATTTGACAAGTCTTAAGCCTCGAAGCTTTTCTGAGCTCCACTTGAACGAATTAAAGAACCGCCGTGCCCCAAGAGTAATTGTTCACCTCTTCAGGATTCTCCAAAAGCTGCAGGTAATTGGCATTTACCAAGTTCCCATAAGTGTCGGGGAAGAAAATGGTTCCTAGCTGATATAACAAATATGCAGTCACATGGTGCTTAACTTTCTACGGTGTCATCACCAACTTTCCATCCCTAACCAAGTTTCTTGTCCCTCCAAACTCCTCCTTCAAAAATTTGATCTAGAACGTTTTCAACTTCTTCTTCAACGAGCGGTCTTCATTGATCTCATTATACTCCACCTTTCTTAGGCTCTTTAACAGCTCGTCTAAACTCACAATTTTCCTTTCCCTTGCCCCATCCTAGACACTTCTCAACTAATTTTTCAAGTTCTTCATAAGGCATCGAGGGATTGTAGCCATCTCGAACACTTTCTCCCATAATTGGTAGGCCTGTTATGCTCTTGCAATCTTCTGAAGTTATTTCCATCTCGCCAAATGGTAGATCAAAGGTATCCGTCTCGGGATAAAGCCTCTCGGCAAATGCAGAAACACTGACAACATAAAATTTTTGGTGCGCATGTTGTATCGCGTTCCATAGTATACAATCATATACCTCCAACTGGACCTCATCACACTCCTCCGCTAGATCCCATTTCTTGTTCTTCCGACGTTTCAAAATAAGAACCACATTACTATGATACTGCAAAAACAACATCATATCTTATATACCAGTATATGTCAAAATTTGATAAAATGAATGAAAAATCTTGAAGGGTTAAGATTCAATACCTTTGTCTCAAAGATCTTGGCAGCCTATGAGTTTTTGTAGCCAAACAATACCTGCCCTCCGTGTTTTGGAGTACCATAAGTTGGGTTCTTTGGCGTCAAACACAAATCCATATCTAGAAAGAGGCTTTTTAGGCGTCTCTTTAGGTTTAGATTCAACTATTACTGCTTGTTCCTTTTCCTCTTTCTCCTAGTCATCCTCTGATTCATCATCTTCATTCTCTCCATACTCCTCTTCTTCTTCCTCATCTTCTTCATTGTCATGATTGTCACTTTCTTCAGCTGGTTCCTCTTCTCCACCTTTATTATATTCTTGATTATGCATCTTGTAACACCCCGAGTTCCGGATCAAGGTCAAACCCGTATGGAGATCCGAACTCGAAGCGTTACCGGTCGGAAAGAGACAAAACTTCTATTTTTCTTAATTTAATTATTTCACTAAGCTTGAGGAATTATTTTTATACATGAGTTTAATTAATAATGTAAACTACTAACAAAATTTTCAACAAAGTCTTAAAATCATATTACACTTTAAACAAATAAAATGAATACACCACAATCAACAAGATAGCTAACTTCTTAATTTCCACTTCCACATTTCATATCTGCAAAAAAATGTCAATTGGGGTGAGTTGACGGGCTCAATAGAATGCATTCCCTTTCTCCTATGTAAGCAAACATGTCAACCAATCAAAAACAATACGCACAACATGAGTATATGGTGTAATTTAAAGGATTTAATTATGTACATATTCATCAACTGAACTCACAATCTATCAAATCCTCTAAAATGCACGAGTATCCTCAGTTCGTGCCCCGCCTATCCGTGTATCCTCGGCACGGGACCGCCAACCTCACTTGCACGAGTATCCTTGGGTCGTGCCCCACCTATCCGTGTATCCTTGTTACGGGCATCGTCATTCAAATAAATATATTCATTCATCTACCGTAGCACTAGTATCCTTGGGTCGTGCCCCACCTATCCGTGTATCCTCGGTACGGGCACCGCCATTCAAACAAGTATATACATTCATTTATAAACTCATATTACCATTGCACGAGTATCCTTGGGTCGTGCCCCACCTATCTGTATATCCTCGGTACGGGCACCGCCATCCAAACAAGAATACCTAATTATTTACAAAAAGACTTTATAATACAATACAAATATTGATATTCCAAACAACTTTATCAACAAGTTTATAAGTTCACAACCCCAACTAATGATGTAATTCTTTTAAGCATTTAAGCAAACACACTAGCTGCAGAATTATATTTTATAGGTTTCATAATGATAATTTGATCCGATCGTCTTCCAAATTTAGGTGGACATTAATGACATATATATATATCACATATCCAAATTTCACGACAAACTAACGGTTTAATCAAAATATATTGATTTTACAAACGCAATACAAAATCTGGGCAGATAACATCATTTTACCAAACTATTCACATAAATTCATATTAGTCTCAAATTTGGAAAACCCAAAGCACAGTGAAAGATAATACATTTATCTACAACTGTTGTTAAGACCTAAAATCATTTAACATAATTAAGACTGCCTAAGAACATCAAAACCACAACAAAACGAAACTGTCCAGAATTTCAGAAATCACAATACAATTTACAAGGAACATTCAATGGTGAATTTGAGTAGGAAAATTCTCAGATTTGAACAAGATATTCATAATCATGTTATAAATCAATATGAAAAGTCTGATCGTCAATAGGAAATGTATATTTATTCAATTAAATTTCAGAAACCTAACAATACAAAGGCATACGAAATAAACATCAAAGATAAATACCAAAAGAGAAAAGGTTTCACATTCTACCTCTCAATTTCTATAAGCTCCTCCTAACTTTCTTTATACTTCTTCTCCAAAATCTCTAGCTCTCTCTTCTTATCCTTCTCATCCCCATTCTCTCTAACTTTTGGATTTCTAACATCTAAAGTTATTTCTTTTTATATTAATACACAGCTCAGCTGGTCATCCCTGTTTCCCAAAGTTTCATGCGCTCCAGGAGGTCCCAGGTTCGAGCCTCTGATGACGTAATATTTCAGAAATTAACATGGAAGGTGGAGTTAGTTTTCCCCCCTTGTGACACAATCTCAGCCCCCCATCCGCTTCGGCTCCTTTGGCTAGGTTACCCATGAGGCTCGCTGGTAGGCTAGCACAACAACCTGTTGAATTAATGTAGTAGTATGTCGTTGGAGTTTAGCTTGTCAGGCTTCCAACTAGTTTCCTGTAATAATCGTTATCCAATAATATAATAAAATTTTAATACACATAAATATATTTATTGTTTTTCTTAACTATTTTATTTGAATTTGCATTTTCTCTAAATTTATTTATTTATTTAAATTAGGTAACTTTATTTCCACCCTAACTTGTAGCTCTTGAAGTTCAAACAACCCAACTATGCTAAGGCAAAAGAAGCAACAACCTAAACGAAATGTTAGCTAACTCGGGAAAATCAAACCGAAACAATATATAAAAATACAGGGCATTACATTCTACCATCCTTAAAAGAAAATTTCGTCCCGAAATTTAGAAAATATGTATAACTTAAAAATTGGCATAGCATAAATAGTATAGTACACACAACACGACAATTCAATCCAACTCACAATTAACAATTCACATGGACTTGAAAGTAAGCCATGCTGCGCACCGGGTGGTTGCCTTCTTTTAACGCACCGAGTTGAGTAATGTTTCACAGGTGATTCTAATATATAATACCTCAAAGGCTCAAGATTGCAGCCAACTTAGGAGGATATGCGGCTGATTTTCTATAAAATGTTTCCTTAATTTGATCTATGAACCACAAAGAGGTTCCATCAAAGGATTGTGCAAAGATGTACAGTGACCAGTAATAACATCCAAAATGTAAGTTCTCGAATTAAGAAAAGTTACAGAAAACATTAAGAAATAAATTAAGCTGTAATTATTTTCAGTAAAGTAAGATTAACAAATTGTATTCCATCGAATTTTGAAATTAAATAGTAAGAATTCAAGGAAATTAGACTATATTCCCCGGTGAAGAGCATACTTTTTCCGTCCATATTTTTGACCTTTTCTGTCCGTTAGTGTTCACACACTAACGAAAATATTCCAGTTAGATATTCTTCAATTGCGCACCTATCTGATCCCAACAAAAGTTTCAAATTCCTTTCGATAATCTTTCTGTCTGATGGATCTTCATCCTCATATAGTTCTTTATGAAAACTGAACTTTCCCTATTCCACATGTGCTACTGAGCACCTTTCTTGGCGACACCCTTTGCAAACTCCTCATATATACCATGTACAACAACAATGATAAAGTTAAACTGTCAGTGGAAGCCTCACCAATATCATCAAAATCATCATATAATTCACAAATAACATGAGTGATCCGGGTTGAACAATGTACGTTGTATTTTCTAGGATAAACAAATAAATCACCCCCTTCCCCCCTCTATCCAAAGTTCGTTTATTTTTTTTTTGTATGTGGTATTTCCCTTCCATTCTATGCAGTTTCCCACCTTACAGTTTGAAGTATCACCTGCCCAATTTATCACTCTATTTTCAACAGAGTAACTAAGCTAAAACTATTTGGCGGCAACATCCTCTTTGCTCCGTAGTACTGTGCCAGTATGTATAGAGTGAAACCTTAACATAACCATCTTCTGCACAATCTTAATTTTAAGTGGATTAAACTAAGGCAAACTTAGTTATTGCAGATGAAAAAATTCTGCTTATTATTTAGTTGGTTATAAAAAATGTTGTTTTGTATTTGAAAGTGGAGTAGTATTCATATACACAGCGGCAGGTGCTTATAGATGGATGCTAATCTATCTTAGATATATGTGAAACACAAATCCAAATACTGTATTTCTCAATACATAACAGATAAATAAACTGTGATTCTCAACGCATATTTTATCAGAAATTTAGACAAACACACTAAGCAAATTTAGTTATCGCAGTAGCAAAAGTTTTGTTCGCTATGTTGCTGCTGGTGATATGTGTTATTTCTATCTAAAAGTGGATTAGTATAATGTTGAATACCAGTAGAAGAGAATCTAAACTCAAAAGCCCTACAATTTATTACTTTTACGATGAACATAAAGATGAAATGTAATTTCTCTTTAATTGCCAATTTTGAAGGAAATTGAGGAGCAGCACATCTAGACATGGTCAAAACAGACTCTGCAAACATTGCATACCAAAACAGCAGGGTGTTTATTAACAGAAATACATTTAAGGTAAATTAGGAAAAGAATCAAAGATGGTTCCACATGCGCATGTAGTAGCGGTTGTATCCGTAGACGACACACTAAATTAACAGGGACATGCATACAGATACCAAATAAGTCTTACATTCAGCAATAGTACAAAACTTGAATTTGAAGTCCTTTGAAGTTGGATAAGAGAAAATCAGATACTTAGCTCTAGTTTTGCACCTATGAAATTTTCCTTTCGTATTGTTTTGTGCAGAAATACGTTTGGCACCAGGAAAAATGGAAAAGCTAATTAACCATCACACATAGAGGAGCTATTTTGATTATAGTGGATGCCGAAAGGATAAATATGTGAGGAGTGCTCATATATTCATCCTTGGCTCAAGGGAGATGACTGATGACTACATTGAACAGTTTCTGAGTACGTTGAATGCCAAATATAACCTTATAGTTATAATATATGTTAAGTTGCAAAAAAAAAAAGTATGGCTGATGAGAACATAAGATAAGGTGTAAAGATATCTTAAGATGAAACAGTGATTGTCGTGGCAACTTACTGTAACGAAATATGCTCTTCGTCCTAAAGAGTAGTCACACAACAAATTAGACGTACGAAAATTAGCCTAAAATTAAATATAAAAATAATTTGAATTCCTATTGTAGTTAGTTCACTGACCTTGTAGGATTAAAGAGCAATCGGATACCAATGTGTTGTTTATAGATTGTAACCGTGAATACCTCTTGAACCTGGTACATCGCTGAGATTTCATCCCCACCTGCCAGTTAAGTTTTAGCAGGAACCTTACAAAACGTGAATTGTTTTTGAAATTATGGACTTGGTGATACCATAAGTGCAATACATTAAAAGGAATTCCTAAACCTAGCCAGAGAGAATTTCTTTCCAAAGATTTTTAAAACAATCCCATAAGGTTAGAACCTGCTATGACCCATTTTCACAGGAAAACATTGAATAGGTAGTCTAATAAGTAAAAGAGTACCGAGAATACCTTCAAAGACTTCCAATTTGTGAACAATGGTTGGACAAAACCAAGACTTAAGCCTACACCAAGATTTTATTAGAACTGGAAGAACCCAGAAAAAAAATTAAAACCAAATTTGAAGCACAAAAAAATAAAAACAATAGATAAAAATAATACTCAGAAAAGATTATTTTCTGAGTATATATATCCAACATAACATTCATTAGACTTACACAGATTTACCAAAAGAATGGACAACTAAATCCAAAATACCATATTGACACTTTTAATAAGGAAATTTTTGATGGGGACAAATTTTGAAGGGGCATTGGGAAATTTTGAAGGGGCATGGGGACCAATCAAAAACTGACATGTGTCTTTCATTTTTAGAAACTTTTTAACATATTTAAGTTATAAAATTATACTACCAAATTACCCTTCCTTTAATTTAAAACAAATCAGATAAATCATTCGAACTTAACTTTGGCCTTGAATCCAGATCAGATCATGGAAGCACCACAGACGTTCGCATCAATTACGGACTTAAACCACTCCGTAACCATACAAATGCATTTGTTTTACATAAACGTGATTCAAGGATTTCGATGATAAGCATGAACACTAGCAAAATCAATACATGCATTAGTTCATTCCCAAAGATTCTGATAGCATGAAACTGAAATCAACACATGCATTAGTTCATTCTTACCAAAGCAATGGGGATTCTCACTTATAGAAGATTAAGGGTGCACACGGTACGGTTCGGCTTGGTTCTTGCCGAGGCCGAGTACCTGTACCTCCTTAGTCTCGGTTCCGAAATTTTGGACCGGTACCTGTACCTTGTACCTCGGTTCCGGTACCATTCGGTACACGTACGGTACCAGGTACGGTACCGGTACCTATCGGTACTAATTAATTTCAGAGAGGTGTGGTGTTCGCAAACAAACTATAACTGCAGTTTGAGTAGTAATTAACTTCCTAAACTGTGGTACAATAACAAGTCATAAAATAGTGCAGTTGTGCAGTTGTGCAATTGCTATAAGATCCCATCTGCCATTGTTGATCATGATGATCGCAGTTGAGAGAATGATGATTACTGCCAATGAAGAGGGTGACGTATCAGTGGTGTTGCTGTCATTGACTTTCGAAGTTGAGCTTGGTTTCTGAGACTGTTGGAATTGGAGCTTGGCAGTGATAAGCTGGGGAGGTTACCTTCTCCGCACCTTTTTCAGTTGCAAACTCAATATGGCAATGTCCACTTTTCCATTATCAAGTGAAGAGAAACGCACATCGATAATTTTCCCAGCCCTTTTAAAGAACTTGATCCTACAACAACAGCGAAAAAAGAGTGTTGAGACAATGAAATGTGGCGAAGGTTAAAAAGTAAAAATATGATATATACGCACACATCTGATTTAGTAATGGACAAAGATAGGTGCTTGGCAATAAGTGTTTTTGATGCTCCAGTGGTTTCGGTTCCATATCGATCAATTACAATTTCCATGTTACACAAGTTTTGGCCATCCAACTCCAGTGCCTGCAATGATAAATTATTCATAGAGTAAAAGCTAACACAGAATTTTCAACAAATTACGGAGCACAAACTGAGAAGTCTACCTTCTTTGCAGCTTCTTCAGTTGCAAACTCAATATGGCAACTTCCCTTGTACTCAATATGGCGGATGATTGCAATTAAACAGGCTAAACATGGTCAATGATGCCAGCTTCACTTGTTGACATAAGAGTTTTTTCACTATCTACTCTGTACCTTTCTTAGCATGTTTCGCCGTACATTTTCCACATTGCCTACCGCATGAAATCAGCCTTTTTGCATATAAAATAAGGAACAGATTAATCAGATAAATCTATACCGAGACCACATAAAAGAAAGAAAATACAATGTGCCCATCAAAGCCATTAACTTCTCTACAGCAAACACCATTCCCTTGCAACTCAAGAACATCAATTATTATCGGAAATCATCAGCAACCCCATCGAACACCACCAACATTCGAACCCCATCTCTTCATTTCAACAGCAAACACCACCACCTCTCATCTCTGAACATGATAAAATTCAATTGCAATCTTCACTATAACATCACATCGCCCCCATTAATAGAATCACTACCAAATCCTCACTATAACTCCACCTGTAGCTTCAGCTTAACTATTTTATCCCACTATCTCCATTTCTGCATCACTAACAACATCATCCCAACACTAGTTTATTCTATTAATCTAAACCTCACTGCAACTCTAAGAAATTACAGCTCCATTCACATAATCTGCACCACCATCCCTGGAACTAAAGTTCAACTGCATACTCAACTCCTCTTTTTCCCGAACTACAACTCAGCTCAACAATTTCATTACCTCCAGCAATCCAATAAATCACTAAACCTAATACAACTCAACTTCTCAAACACTTAACCAATTCAATCATCTCCAACTCTGACAACTAGAGCCAGTTATACCAAACAACTATCTTAACTATAACTCACAGATTCACATACATTCATATACACTCAAGATAATCAATAATCTACCAATTGAAACGAAAATACTAAACTTAATCGAAAAAGGAATCTTACCCAAGCGTTAGAATCCTCTGAAAAGCTGAATTTCCAATTCAAGTTTATAACATGCATTCAAACTCTTCAATTCGACCAAACCCAGTCTCTAATAATCCATGTAGAACCTTAAAATTCAACTTCTAAATCTCATTTGAGTTCCTCTTGTGAAACCCTAACTCTTCAACCTAACATCAACAGCTTCTGAACATCAATTTAAACAACAACCCATTGATTCTGCGTGCAACAGATACTCGGTATCGTTAACAATTCTTCTCAAACCCTTATCTCAAGTTGGGGAAGAACACATGAACCCTAACCCTTCAATTTCTCAAATCAAACTCCCGAATCAGAAACCCTAATCTTCATCCTCAAATATGCCTTGATCTCTGCTCAACCCTCACGATCTCATAATTTAATTTCAGCTGTCAAAACTTTCAGAATCGCCAGAGGCGAAGAACATAAGAAGAAAGAAAGGGAAGTAGGAAACTGAAACCCTAACCGGCTAACCCTTAGTTTATATATCCCCTTTAATCTAACGGCTAATACTGATCCTTATCCCCCAAATCTAACGGTTTATATAATTCGGGACTTTCGGTCCGGTACGGCACGGTACTTGTATTGGACCGTGTACCTGTACCTCCCAGACCTCGGTTCCTATTTTTGGGACCGGTACCTGTACCTTGTACCTCGGTTCGGTCCAAAATCAGGTACGGTTCCACCGGTTCCGGTTCGGTCCGTCGGTCCGGCTCGGTTCCTGTGCACCCTTATAGAAGATGGTTCATCTTGTTTGTCCCTTTTTATTATCATCAATTTACGGAAGTGTTTTCCTTCCCCTTTATGATAATTTGGTAGTGTTAATGTTAATTTAGGTTAGTTATTATATTTAGATAATTAATTGACGTTAATTTAGGTCAGTTATTATTTTTAGATAATTAATTCACCTTTATTTCGGTTAGTTATTAATTGTATATATAATTTGAGATCCAAATACTGGCTCCAGAATGAAAGTTAGGCTAAAAGCTTGAATTCTAGAGCTCTTGGTCCCCAACCACTAAGAATCAAGGATTTCCATAGTAAAATAGATTGGATGGGTAAATAAGTACAGAGTCACTTCATGATACATAAACTCTTTTTACCCAAAACCCTAATTTTTTTATCTTCTCTTCCGCCTCCTTCACCTCTTTTTACTCATGTTTCATCACCCGCCTCCTTCACCACCACCATCTTATTCTGATGGGGCAAAGGGAATCAATGAGGTTACTCCTATTTCCTACTCTTCAATCAGCGTTTTATTATATGGATTGATTTGTTATTCCGCCTCCTTCACCTCTTTTTACTCATGTTTCATCACCATCGTCTTCCGCCTCTTTCACCACCACCATCTTCTTCTGATGAGGTGATAGGTGCCAAATATTGCATTATTTTGCTACCATTTTATTGGGACTTATCCCTTTTTGCATACCATAATTTCCTTTTTGTAATGAATTCTGTATTTTATTCTCCTCAAGGATAAATATTTTATTTTACTTAATTTTGCATTTTTAGGTGATAAATAAAGTCTAGATGAGTTGCCGAGCGTAAAGAGCAAAGACACGGGAAAAGCCGAAGGAAACTCTAGCGGAAAAGAAGTGAAGAATGTGGTATGGAAGAATCAAAGATGAAAATGGGCTTAAAAAGGAAGAAATTGTTCTTAAAGAAGAAGTAGGCTCAAGATTGTCTAAGCCCAAACCTATTTCCTAAACCCACACCCATTTCCATATCCTAAAATCCAAACCCAAACCCGTTTTCCCTTCAGCCGTCAGATTGGATCCATTCCATCATCTAACGGTCGTTTCATCAGAGTATATCGAGCTTTGAAGTTCATGTCTAACACTATAGCACCTAACTCCATCTTGGACCGTCAGTTTTGATGTATCTCACATCTAACGGTCGCCTCCACACCCTTTTCCATAGCGTCGTTGGATCATTCCCTCATCTTTTCATCCAACATCTTCTCATCACCAATCATCCAAACTTGATGTCCCCGCCTCACACCCTAGGAACCAAATACCCTCTTCCCAACCAAACACTCCCCAATCCAAAATCCATCGATCTCTTCTCTCTTTTCCCCAAACTCCATCTTCCCCAAATTGCAGAGAACTGCTCCACCACCATTCCCTGCCACTGCCGCCGTCACCTCCATCACTGCCACCACCATCTCTTCACCCGACAACACCACCATCTCTCTAGGCTAGATATTTTGACCATTTCACATCCCGTGAAACCGTAGCTGTGGAGTTTGTAAAACACCTAGCTAGGGCATCAGTAGGGAACAATAGGAGCAGAGGAAGAGCATCAGAGACGCAGAAGAGAGATGGGTTCGACAGAGGACACAACAAAAGCAGAGACGGGTGAGCTTTAATTTTAATTTTCAATGTAAACCCTAATTTGAGAATTTTGGGGGAAACTGTTAAGAACCCTAATTTTGGGTATAAATAGAACATGGTATTGTGTGGGTGTGGGTATGCCTGGGTTAGACAGAGCTCAGCCCTAGATGCCCGGATTAGCCGGTGCACCAAGCTGTACTAATTTATGTTTGTTTTCAGTAGTGTTATTATGTTATAATTCAATAACTAGGGTTTAGATGAAACCTTAGCTTTTTGTTGTGTTATTCATACTAATTGTTGCTCTTGAATGCTTAAATTGTTAGGATAGTTTCAATCTTAGTACGTCAATGCTTTGCTTTCACAGTGTATGCCATGTATCCATTGTAGTCAGGATAAAACAGTGTTGATTATGCTGCATCTCATGCTTTAGAGACTATTGTTAATCCCTTGACTAGTTGTGCTTAATTAGACAGTTAGTGCTCCGGATTGATATTCTAGTTGTGATTGAATCATCCATTGGTGAAACACCTTAGGTAAGTAATAGACTTGACACCTCTACCTTATCTATTAAAAGGACAAGAGTATCATAATCAGTTGAATACATAGTATGAGTTAATGGTGGATTCGACAATCCTAGTACCTTCATTCTCAGTGTTTACTCCCTGTGTTAGTTGCATCTTTTACTTTTATTTATTTTATGTTGTAATCCTCACCAACACCTTGTCGTATAGACACATCAAAACAACCCCCATTTTGGTTACTCTTTCTTGTTTAGAATCAGTTTAAGTAAAACCATAGTTTCAAATCTACACCCACCTTGTCCCTGTGGATCGACCTGTGCTTGCCCTGTGTTACATTGTGACACTGTGCACTTGCAGTTAGACATAGTCGTAGGTACTCTTTCAAGTCCTACCATGAGGCAAAGAGAATCAATGAGGTAACTAAACATATTTCCTAATATTCAATGTGCTTTTTCTTATAACGGTTGATTTTTTGATTTTTGACTATGGGTCCGTATGTGATTGGTTATCAATGATTACAGTCTGGGTTTCTCTTTTTGTTATCAAAGATTTTATTTTGGGGATCAGATAGATTTTTCAGTTGAAAAGAAATTACAATTTTTAGCTGTTAGAGATTAAGATAAAGATACTAAATTAGTCACTCTGATGATAATTGATATATGGGTTTACTTAAATTTTGTATATTCTGCATTATGGGTTGATTAATCGCATTTTGCATGAAGATATTACTCTCAATTGGTAAACTTTTAGTTAGTATTGTTATGTTGTTCAAATTTTTTGCTATAGAGTTTCTCATTTGGAGCTCTCTTACATGCGAAAACAGAAAAACAATTGCTTTGATTGTTCTCATGGCATGTGACTAATATGTTTCCTCAATTGCATAACATCTGACATTAGTTTCATCATGTTCTGAATCAACTACCTATAATTGTGTCTTTGCAGGGAAAAATCCTGCATCGTTAAAGTTTACAGATAGATAAAACGGTTGTGCTGATGGATCCAATAGATTGCCTACTGCTCCAATAGATTGCTTATTGCAGAGCTATTGCTGGATCCTTTTCTCTGAAATGAGGAGAATGAAAGTATAGGTCATATAAGAAATCCAAATCCCAGTCATTTAGGTGAAAAATCAAAATGAAACTTCTAAATTCTTTAATTCAAATTCTTTAGATATATATGTTTATTTCTCTTCCATTCAGTTAATGAAAGTAACATTACGGTTTTTCTGGGTATGGGTGAGGATATTTAAGGCTCAAATAGAGGATGCAGACTTGGATAGGTTGATTGCTTTAACAAGTTTAGGAGGCATTATGGGTTGATTAATCGCATTTTGCATGAAGATATTACTCTCAATTGGTAAACTTTTAGTTAGTATTGTAATATTGTTCAAATTTTTTGTTATAGAGTTTCTTATTTGGAGCTCTCTTATATGCGAAAACAAAAAAATAATTGCTTTGATTGTTCTCATGGCATGTGACTAATATGTTTCCTCAATTGCATAGCATCTGACATTAGTTTCATCATGTTCTGAATTAACTACCTATAATTGTGTCTTTGCAGGGAAAAATCCTGCATCCTTAAAGTTTACAGATAGATAAAACGATTGTGTTGATGGATCCAATAGATTGCCTACTGCTCCAATAGATTGCTTCCTGCAGAGCTATTGCTGGATCCTTTTCTCTGAGATGAGGTGAATGAAAGTATAGGTCATATAAGAAATCCAAATCCCAGTCATTTAGGTGAAAAATCAAAATGAAACTTCTAAATTCTTTAATTTAAATTCTTTAGATATATATGTTTATTTCTCTTCCATTCAGTTAATGAAAGTAACATTACGGTTTTTCTGGGTATGGATGAGGATATTTAAGGCTCAAATAAAGGATGCAGACTTGGATAGGTTGATTGCTTTAACAAGTTTAGGAGGCCTAGAGAGTGAAAGTGTGAGAGATTAAGAGAAATGGAGGAAAACATTATAGTTAAAGGATTAACCATATCAAGATGTAGACAGAGAATACCATATCAATTATATTGTTAATTACTTAATTGGATTTTCTGTTATTATTTAGGATCAAGATGCATATTAACTGTTGCAATCATTATTTGGGTGATACGATGCATATTAACTTTCGCAATCCATATCTGGAGCATAGGATGGATATTTTTTTATTTTGTGCTTTCTTTTAGTTTTGATTCCTTTGAACTTCTCCCCTTTTGCAACTTTGTAGTTGCAGCTCAAGTAAAAGTTTGGTACTAACCTAATAAAGCAGATATCAGATTCCGTTAGCAACTTTGTAGTAGAAAGTAGTGGAGCAATTTTTTTTGTGCCGTTACTTAGATTTCGATCTTGATACTATTGGTGAACAAGGTTGTACCTTAAATTTTTCCCTGATTTTCTATTTGGAATGTGAGCTGCAGAAAGTGCGAGTGAGAACTTTGACATGTTGTTCGTCATGTTTTGCTTGCTTGCAGATGATCGTCAGAGGACATCAACTTTGTAGGCCACACGTATAAGAACCTTTAAAATTGTTAATGATTATCAGGTACCTGGACTTGGTAAGCACTCTCCGCACACATCAAACCATGACCCACTCTTATATATTTACATTTTCATAGATGAAAAGGTGCTCAGGTTTGTCTCATTTTATAGTTCTGTAGTTTGGTACAAGATCTGGAAATCTGTGTTACTAAATATCTTGGAATAATTGGAATGCTGTGTAGCTCATCGTTCGTGCTATCAAAAAAAAAAATTAAGCGTGAAAAGAACAAAAGCGTGGCATATAGGTTCGCATTGCTGCCTAATTTTCGTAAGTATGGAAGTTTACTGTCTGCAAATTTCAGAGGGAGTATGGGTACGTATTCATATGCTTATATTAAAAAAACGACGATAGTGTTAGCACCATATTTTCTTATTTTATTAGTTTGGTTATACCAAATAAACATGAATTTTGATAAATTGGATCAGGAAATCTGGTGGAGGGTTCTCATAATGGTGGAGCGCATGGCATTCTGACTTGAGATGTAGGTTCGATTCCCATAGATGGAAATCGACATGAAAGGATAATCAGCTGCATCATTTTTACAATATTAGGTTTGCCCTTCCAATACGTTTGCATGGTAAAGCATGTAGGAGAACTAATTCATTTAGCACAACTGTAATGCTAACAGGCAGCCCAAGACTGTCTATGGGTATACACCTGTAGGAGTATATCATATTAATTTTTAACAAAGGTGCGGCTATTAGTTTGTACACTATTAACTACCAATTCTTTCCTTTCTAGTCTTCATAATCAAATAGCCAATGGTTATAAATTTCACTGTTTCAATGCAGTTGCTGGCTATTAGATGAACTGAAGACGGATATGGATTCTTAAACTTTTTATGGTTGCTTCAGTGAAAAACATGAATTAAAATTCCTTTTAGAATGACATTATTTCATCTAAAAGTAAGTTGGATAACCATGATGTTAATACATATATTTTGTTTTCACTTTAATCTAAGGCATTCGAAGTTTAATCCAATGAAGTTTGATCATTGTTATTTTGGTTTGTTTGTGTTGGGCACCATATCTGTTTTTTGTCCATCTGTTGCAGGTGTGTCAAGACACTTCGGAATGTTTCCTCAGGTAGTCTTCTTCCGTGTACATTGTGAGCTAAATTTTCTTATCCCATATCAGGAATTGAAAGAGCAATTTTTTCTTACCAAATATCAGGAGTCTAAAGAGCAAAAACTGTGCAGAAATATAAATAACACCTGCTACTGCCACTAACCCTAACTACTCAGGTGTCCGCGGACATTAAAGTTAGCAGTAGTTGCCAAAGAAAGTTGATTCAGCAGCCGCAACGTGTTAGGACAAGGATGCGAGATGTTTACCAGGATGTTCTGTGGAAAGTGACGCACCCATCTTAGTTCAATGATGCATTCGGGAGGTTCAGGAAATGAACTTGGCATAAATGTTTTTGTTAGAACTTATCAAATCAAAGAACTCATTTTAGGGATGCTTGCAGTAAGACATCCAGTTTAGGCACATGGTTTTGAAGGACATGGTGGGGAAACATATTGCTCCAAAGGACAAATCAATATGTTTTGAGATTTAATATTATGCCAATTCCTACTGAGGCAGCTCATTTTGGTGTTTTAAAATTTTCGAAAATAAATTCCAATGATGATAAGTGTTGGCAGGGCCATTTCAATTAATTCTCTTAGATATCGGCTTGTGGCAAAAGATTAGTAGGAGAGACACGTCTCTTCAAATTTTCAGCACCAATTAAGATACAACTAACTGAGGCAAGACACTAGTTTGGAATAATTAACATGATTTTTAGGGAATTGAATGAAGGGTAGCATACATAGTAGTATAAAATCTTAAATTAAATTTGGTAAAAACCGTCTAAAAATGAAAAACACATGTCGGGTTTTTATTGGTTCCCATGTCCCTTTCAAGATTTGCCCCCATCAAAAATTTTCTCCTCCGAACCAACTAACAAATATCACTCCCTAGACCATTTATTCATCTATTTAGCTCAACTATGAATGTCATGACAAAATGAGAAAGGAAAATAGCAAACATACGGAAGAAAGAATAGCAATCTCTAATCCCTGTGAATCTTTGAATGCAACATATCTTCAACCTATGTTGTAAGCTATCGTTTCCTTCCCCCAAATCATGTCTGCAATTTCTGCTATCTTAACTACAATTTCAGCAGATTGATTCCATAGGCTTCTCTAATAGTCTTTCCTTTTCTTTCTCGTCATCATCAACGTCAACCTTTTTTACCCCCAAAAAATATCAGTTGGTAATGTGTTTACCAAATTTCTATTTCCTACCAATATCACAATCACAATTACAATCAAATATAAGCAAAAATATTTAGTTACCACTTATCATAACATCATCCATCAACTGGTCCATCCTCGTATCTGTAATAAAAAGTTCATGCAACAAATCAATTTAAAAGATACAAATGACAGAAAATTAAAAATCCTGATTGATAAATTTGGTGGAAATTGATTAAAAAAATATTAGATTGGAGTTACTCCAAATCACCCATACGCGATATCATGATCATCGTCCACAACTGGTGATGCTTGAAGAAGAATATATTTGGGGTGCTATGGTTCTTCGTTACTTTCTCTCGCTTTCGCTCTTACTTATGTTATGTAGAATGGTTTTCTTTTTGTGATCAACCTACTGAGAACAATAATAGATACCAAAATTACTCAGTTTGTGATCAACCTACTGAGATTGTGATTGTAAAGAATTAATTTTGAGAGGATAGATAAAATCAAACAGGGGTTATGAAAATTACGAGTTTTTTTTTTTGTTTGTTTCTTTATTTTTGTCAGTTGCATACAGATAGTGGGGTTAGTGGGACATGTAAAGGACTCGTGGTTACCTGGATTCATGTGGGGCTAGAGTTAATAAGAAAGCTCTATTCACTAATACTCAAACCACAATTGTCCACATTAGATTTTAGTGGGGCTAGAATTAATTAAAATCAAGTATGTAGATTCAATTATCATCTTGGTTGATTTCACCAAGCCATAATACAACTACTAACATGAATCAAGCAATACAACATTCAAATCATACAAGCATGCATAGCAACATAAGAAACAATTTATTCACGGTCACATTCAAGATCTAAAGGCTAGAGCTCTGATACAACCATGTAACACCCCGAGTTCCGGATCAGGGTCAAACCTGTATGGAGATCCGAACTCGAAGACGGGTCTGAAAGAGACAAAAGTTCTATTTTTTTTAATATAATTATTTTACTAAGCTTGAGGAATTATTTTTATACATGAGTTTAATTTATAATGTAAATCTACTAAAAACATTTTCAACAAAGTCTTAAAATCAAATTACACTTAAAACAAATAAAATAAATACAACACAATCAAGAAGATAGCTAACTTCTTAATTTCCACTTCCATATTTCATATCTGCAAAAAAATGTCAATTGGGGTGAGTTGACGGCTAAATATAATGTATTCCCTTTCTCAAATATAAGCGAACATGTCAACCAAGCAAAGACAATATGCACAACATAAGTACATGGTGTAACTTCAAGGATTTAATTATGCACATATTCATCAACTAAACTCACAATCTATCAAATCCTCTTAAATACACGAGTATCCTCGGTTCGTTCCCCGCATATCCGCGTATTCTCGGCATAGGACCGCCAACCTCACTTGCACGAGTATCTTTGGTTCATGCCCCACATATCCCTATATCCTCGGTACAGGCACCGCCATCCAAACAAGCATACCAAATTATTTACAAAATGAATTTATAAATACAATACACATCTTGATATTCCAAACCACTTTATCAACAAGTTTATAAGTTCACAACCCCAACTAATGATGTAATTCTTTTAAGCATTTAAGCAAACACACTAGCTGCAGAATTATATTTTATAGGTTTCATATTGATAACTTGATCCGATCGTCTTCAAATTTTAGGTGAACATTATTATATATATATATATATATATATATATATATCACATATCCAAATTTCACATCAAACTAAAGCATCAATCAAAAGATATTGATTTTACAAACGCATTACAAAATATGGGCAAATAACATCATTTGACCAAACTATTCACCATAAATTCATATTAGTCTCAAATTTAGCAAACTCAAAGCACAGTGAAATATTATACATTTATCTACAACTTTTTTTAATACCTAAAATCATTTTAACATCATTAAGAATGCCTAAGAACATCAAAACCACAGCAAAACGAAACTGTCCAGAATTTCAGAAACCACAATCCAAATTACAAGGAACATTCAACGGTGAACTTGCGTAGGAAAATTCTCAAATTTTAACAAGAGATACTTAATCATGTTATAAATCAATAGGAGAATCCTGATCATCAATAAGATATGTTTATTTATTCAATTAAATTTCAGAAACCTAACAATACAAAGGCATACGAAATAAACACCAAAAATAAACACCAAAAGAGAAAGGGTTTCACATTCTACCTCTCAATTGCTATAAGCTCCTAAAAATTTTCTTTATCCTTCTTCTCCAAAATCTCTATCTCTCTTCTTCCCCTTCTCATCCCCATTCTCTCTAACTTTTGGATTTCTAACATCTAAAGTTATTTCTCTTTATATTAATACACATAAATATATTTTCTGTTTTTATTAACTATTTTATTTCTCTTTTCATTTTTTCTAAATTTATTTATTTATTAAAATAAATTAGGTGACTTTATTTCCACCCTAACTTGTAGCTCTTGAAGTTCAAACAACGGAACTATGCTAAGGAAAAAGAAGCAACAACCTAAACGAAAATGTTAGCTAACTCGTGCAAACCGAACCGAAACAGTAAATAAAAATACAGGGTATTACACAATCCGATTTGCTTTCGAAGACAACACACGGCAATGACTCACCTCTTGATTAACTTGTTGGATTACATTGTCAACATTATCTCTATTGACATCATCTTGGATGAAAACACCCGGTAATGACTGATACGTATGATCTCTATACCTTTGTAGCTATTACTATAAAGGCGGAATTCAGTATAATAATAGACAAGAAACTTAGTAGAACACAGAACACAAGTAGTAATTCGAAGAAAATATCTTCTCTAGATTATGGACAAGAAAACGATTACAATTCTCTCTTTGTTACACTCACAATCTTCTCTAAACAGTGGATTAACCTTAAACTGTTTGCTAGGGTTTCTGTGCCTAGAATCTGTGTGTCTAGATGTTAGCCAAAGACATTTATTTATAGCCTTGATCGTACTCAGTCGACCAAGGACTTCTATTAGGAATCTATTTCCTAAACTAAGAGTATTTTCTAAAACAAAACTCTTCCCTAACTAAGAATTATGCCTAAAACAAGGATTCCTTCCTACAATAGGATTCTTCCCTCAATTTAGCTTGAGGTTAACTAAGTTCCCTAAAGGAGTACGGATACACATGTATCATGGGTCCCCCTTTTAAGAACTTGAACTCCTGTGAGAGTTAGAACTGAAGGTTAGGGAACTCAAGAGCCCCTTTTTCCTTGTTAAACCACTTGGCCTTGCTAGGAATCTGACCTTAACATCCAATTAAAAAAGCTTATTTTTCTCCTTGTCGTGTTTTAGTCACTTTTCGCTCCAATATGCAATCTTCCTTGAGTGGTTCCTCTCTATCAAACCATAAGTCTTCTACTCGTGGTAAGATCATAGTATCGTCGCCGTCATCATCAAGTAATGGTGGTTCAAACAACTTCAAGTATTCGGCATTTATAACCGAGTACATTCCTAGATAAGGTGGTAAATCTAGACGAAAGGCATTGTCACCAATATGGTCGAGTATACAAAATGGTCCGTACCTCAATGGCTTCAACTTCTTACCTTCTCCCTTCAATCGCTCCTTACCCAATTTTAACCATACCAAGTCACCAACACTGAAATTACAAGGCACAAGATGCTTGTCATGCTTTTCCTTGTATTTGGATTGTGACTTCTTTAGTTGTGCTTCAACAGTCGCATGAATCTGAGATATCTTTTATAAGAACTTTTGTGCCTTTTGTTGTTCACTTCCTTCTTTCCCCCCATTGAGTTGTCACTAAAAAATACTAGATCAAAAGGACTTGGTGGTAAATAACCATAACACGTCTCGAAAGCAGATTTTCCCGAAGAACTGTGAACTGCTCTATTGAAAGAAAACTGTAGATATGGTAAACTATCATCCCAAGTTTTAGGGTGCTTAGAAATATATCCCCTTAACATGTGAACCATAGTCCTGTTGACCACTTCTGTTTGCCCGTCTGTTAGTGGATGAAAAGCTGTACTCTTCTTAAACCTAGTGTCCATCATCTTCCATAAAGAATCACAAAAGTGACTAAGGAATCGACTATCCCTATCAGAAATAATCGAAGTAGTTAAACCAAAATGCTTCCGCACATGCTCAAAGAAGAGCTTTGCTGCACCGGCTCCCGTTACTGTTTTTGTACATGGAATTAATGCGATCATCTTGCTGAATCGGTCGACCACAACGAACAGATAATCATGACCAGACTTGGTCTTCGGTAACCCACCAAGAAAGTCCATAGAAATACTCTCCCAAGGCCTTGATGTTACCGGTAATGGTAGATATAACCCACGTTTTCGGTTGGAAGGTTTAGATGTGCTACACAACTTACACCCTCTAACCAACTTAGCCACATCATCTTGCATTTTCGGCCAAAGGACATAACTCCGGAGGTTAAGAAGAGTTTTATTCATCCCAAAGTGTCCAGCAACTCGAGATGTGTGTGCCTCTCTCAACCATTGTAATCGATCTCTATCTTCTGGTATGCAAAGTAACTGACCCTTGTATAACACTTCATCCCGAAGTTGAAACTCGCCTTTCAAACCACTCTTTATACATTCTAACACCTTCTTGAAGTCTTTGATGGATGCGTATGACTCTGCATATTCTTGAGGAATAATTGGCTGAATTCTCATGGCCACCATTAATGCTCGAACTGGAGGTCGAGATAACATATCTGCCAACTTGTTTGTTACTCCTTTCTTGTACCTAATGAGAATGTTGAAACTCATCAAGTAAGACATCCACTTCATGTGCCGGGCTTGTTGTAGTTTAGTCTGTGCATGTAGATACTCCAACGGTTTGTGATCTGAATGTACAACTACTTCTTTACCTAAGAGGTACACTCGCCAATGTTTGATACATTGATATAAAGCATAAAATTCTTTGTAATAAGGTGCATAGTTCTTAATAGAACCTGAGAACAATTCTGAATGGTACTCCACTGGTTTACCATCTTGTAACAACACTCCTCCCAATGCATAGTTAGAAGCGTCGGTCTCCACTTTAAAAGTACGATGTAAGTTAGGCAATGACAACACTGGTGCTTCTGAAATTTTCCGTTTTAGTAACTGAAAAGCGTCTTCATGGGTTTGATCCCATTCAAACTTTTCCTTAGCTCCCGTCAAACCATGTAATGGTCCTGTAATATTTGAAAAATGCCGGATAAACTTACGCAAGTAGGTGCAAGCTCCTAAGAAACTCCTGATTTCAGTTACAGTACTAGGTATAGGCCACTTAGTGATTACTTCAACCTTCTTTGGATCAATCTTCCATTGTCCACCAACAATGAATCTGAGATACACTAACTCCTCCTTCCCAAATTCAATCTTCTTTACGTTCAACTTCAGCTGGCCTTCATGTAACACTTTAAACACCTTCTCAACGTGAACAAGATGCTCTTACCAAGTTCTGCTGTATATAAGGATATCATCCAAATAAACAATCACAAAATCTTCTATAAAAGATCGTAACAAATCATTCATCAAACGCATAAACGTATCTGGAGCATTACACAAACCAAAAGGCATCACCGACCATTCGAACAATCCTTGTTTGGTTTTGAAAGCAGTTTTCCATGTATCATCTTCTCGAACTATCATCTGGTGGTAACCAAATTTGAAATCCAACTTTGTAAAGACTCGAGCTTTTTCCAACTGATCCATCATGTCGTCTATCCTAGGTAGAGGGTAATGATTCTTGATAGTAATCTTGTTCAATGCTCTATAATCAATACACATACGCCAGCCTCCATCTTTCTTTGGTACCAACAATACCTATGATCCACAAGGCGAAGCACTTGGCACTATCATTCCTAACTCTAGGAGTTCTTGGACTTATTTCTTGATCTCATCAGATTCCTCTATGGTCGTGCGATAAAGACCAACATTAGGCTGAGAACTCTCCCCAGTCAACATGATTTCATGCTCCACACTCCTCTTTGGCGGTAATCCTGTGACATCAGAAAACAAATCCTTGTATTTCAACTTCAACCTTTCTAGGTCGCCTTCTTGTTGAGCATTCAAGGATGCTAAACATACTCTACTCGGCTCCTCTTCAAGAGAACGGATCACAAGGAGAATGAACTTTGTGCTAGTATTCACCAACCGCTTATCCTGAGTGGTTGTGATCAAGCTCGCTCCCTCAAGAGGAGAATCTATAGCTCGAATCACAAAACTTTCCCCATCATTGGTAAAGGTATACTTTTGTTCCCTCTTGTGTAGAGTTGCATCTCTATCCCATAGGTAAGGACTACCTAGTACAACCTAACAAACATCCAAAGGAACTACGTCACATTTAACTTCGTCAATATATGACTCATCTAGAGCAAATTTGAACTGCACTGCTGTGAAACTTGTAAGCCCCCTTCATTTTGAAGCCATCCTAAAGGGTATGGTTTTGGATGTTTGGAAGTCTTCAATCCTAACTTCTGTACCAAAGAATTTGAAAGTAAATTCTTATGACTTCCCGGGTCAATAACAACATCAACTAGTGTTATTTTGACTTGCATCTTCACTGTGAAGAGTCGCTCCCTAAGATCATCATTAGAAGGTCTTTCCTTTGTCCCTGTCATAAGAGAAAGCTTTGAATTGGGTTCCGTTAGTCCATGGACTTCCTTTGGAGTTTGAGCGACTAGTGCTTCCTTCTTGGCTTCTTTCCTCTGCAACCATTTAGGATTTAGATGAGGGTTTTTAACCCAACACTTGTCGACAACGTGACCTGTTTGCTTGCAATGGGTGCAAGACAAACCTTCCTTGTCAACAAACTTCCCTTCTTCTTTGCTCCTTTCACCTCCTTTCACAGTGGTACCTCCAGATTTCACCTTAGTATTCCCCTTAGAATCATATTTCTTAAGCCTTCCTTCAATGGCATTAGCTTTTATACTTGCTTCGGAGATAGTATCCACCGAAAACATCTTCGACTCCTTTTGTATATACTCATGGAACCCGGAGATATACTTCATATAGATAGCATGATCTTCCAAGTCTAAATACAAAACCATAGCTTGATTCTGAAATTCTGAAGTATATTCTTGCACGGTTTGGTTGTAAGTCTGCTTCAAGTTGTACCACTTGAACCATCTCTCCTCAAGGTAGCCAATCGGATAAAACTATTTCCTTACAACTGCCTTGAATCTTTTCCATGACAATACTCCTTTACCTAGGTTTTGTCTTTGATAAGCTTTCCACCAGGTTAGAGCATCCTTTTGTAGCTTTAATGCCGCGAAAGCAATCTTTTCCTTTGAACCATATTCAAAGAAAGAAAAATACGTCTCTAGACACTCCCATCGTAAAGTGGAATATCAACACGAAAATCACTTTTTAGATTCTTACCATGAAGTTTAGTTTAAGTAGGACTTTTAAGAATCTCGCTCTTCTTTTCGTCCTCATCTTCTTCTTCTTCTTCTTCTTCCTCTTCTTCTTCTTCCTCTTCTTCTTCCTCATCCTCCTTTTCCGAAGCTTCAGGTGAAGGTATAATCTTTTTCTTCGCCTTCGGCTTGGGTGTATGAGAACGAATACATTCAGTCAATTCTGCAAGGGTGGTTTGAATCAACTTCATGTCTGTTTGCAGCGCTGCCACCTTTTCTTCCGTAGTTTGTGGTTCGCTATGCTTAGGATCATCTTCCGGCTTTGTCATCCTTGATCCCCTTGTGGTCTTAACGTTTTCTAGATTCTCGAGTACCTCACCAAGCTTTATGTAAAGAGATCTAGTGAAACCCATAAACCACATGGATTTACCCTAGAAACTAACCTTGCTCGTGATGCCAACTTGATACGTATGATTTCTATACCTTGGTAGCTATTAGTATAAAGGCGGAATTCAGTATAATAATAGACAAGAAACTTATAAGAACACAGAACACAAGTAGTAATCCGAAGAAAATATCTTCTCTAGATTATGAACAAGAAAACGATTACAATTCTCTCTTTGTTACTCTCACAATCTTCTCTAACCAGTGGATTAACCTTAAAATGTTTGCTAGGGTTTCTGTGCCTAGAATTTGTGTGTCTAGCTGTTAGCCAAAGCCATCTATTTATAGCCTTGGTCGTACTCAGTCGACCAAGGACTTCTATTAGGAATCTATTTCCTAAACTAAGAGTATTGCCTAAAACAAAACTCTTCCCTAACTAAGAATTATGCATAAACAATGATTCTTTCCTAGAATAGGATTCTTCCCTCAATTTAGCTTGAGGTTAACTAAGTTCCCTCAAGGAGTTCGGATACACCTGTATCAATGACCCACCTGCAAACTTAGCATTTTTGGCTCCACGCATATCAGCACATAAGTGTACTTTGCCTCGAGGTGTGGGAGTTCTTAAATCTTCTGGTAATGGTTGGTTAGATTTCATACCTTTGACAGTAATCAAGAAAACAAAATATATTAGCTTAACCGATAAAACGACTGGCTAAATCAGACAGAACATAAGGTTTGGTTAGTAGCAAAATATCAAATAAAAATAGGCCAAATCTAAAAAAAAAATTATGTTCCAGAGAATAGTTCGGTTACTCCAGTTTTTTTTTGCGAACAAACCGAACTACACATATATGTAAAGTTCGGTTACAAAACAGTCTTACCATATTTTGCGAAACAAACGAACTGCACTATACATGGATATATGCAATTAGGAAACAGTTCGGAGACTTACGAAATTTATTTGTTAGCAAAATAGGTAGAGTTCGGTTTCTAAGTTCCAATAATTTTTTTTGTATCGAAGGTGGAGTTCGGTTAGAAAGAAAACCTAACATTTTTGCGAATGAACCGAACTAAACATATATATACAAAAATGCAATTATGCAAGAGTTCGGTAACTTACAAAATTTATTTGTTGGAAAAATAGGTAGAGTTCGGTTACAAAGTTTCAATTTTTTTTTATCAAAGATAGAGTTCGGTTGTAGAGAAGTCTTAATATTTTTTTACGAATGGACCGAACTACTCACATATATGTATCAAAGGCGAAGTTTGGTTACAAAGAATTCTTATCATGCTTTTGCGAATGAACCGAACTACGATTTCGGTTCCCTAATTATAAATCTAGTTTAACCAAATTGTTCTTTGTGTTCTTCCTTTCAGGAAGTTCGGTTACAAAAATAGGTTTTTTCAAATAATCTCCTAACAGAACAACACACTGTAACTTCCATTGGAACCCTATTTTTATGATTTCTATTAAATTAAACCGATCAAAATCAAATTGAAAGTAATGGGTTTGTCGGAAAATACCTCCGGATCGGTCCCATGGCAGACTCAGGGTTCTTCTTGCGTCTGTTATATTGGATTACGGCTTCACCTTCCGGTTGTAGTTCACTTGGTTGATTTGCTAGATGTCCTAATGAGAGACCATTTCCTGGGAGTATTTTGGTTTTCTTTCGAAGAACCATTCTTATAGTTGATTGATTAATCGGCGATGAAAATTTTATGAATCGACGATTAATCGATGAAGACGAAGTTGAAATGAAGAAGAAGAGGAGAACTGTTTTCTCCCAAAGAAAAAGAATAGGAGGTGCGTGCGACAGTTTTCTTTTTTTTTTAGATTAGGTTAGGTTACTATTAAGGTAGGGTTAATGTTAATTAGGGTAAGGGGAGAATTGGTAATCACGACTTTAGGACACTCCTTATCATTGTAGGGTAGGTGGCCTTATAAAACAATGGTCCCAAAAAAAGGTAGGTCCCCAAAATATCGTTCTTTAGTATGATACTAACAAGAATGTTAGACAATTCAATGAATACATGTTAATATGTAATTTTTTCTTTTTGCCTTGCACTGTAATAAGCCAGTTATGTTTCCACAATAAACAAAATGGACTTCAATAATAATCCAACTGGGCTTCCAAAATAAGCTAGCTATGTTCTCACAATAAACAAATTGGGCTTCAGTAATACGCTAGCTGGGCTTCCAAAATAAGACGATATCAATGCACCGTTTTAGTATGGTACTAACAAGAATGTTAGACAATTCAATGAATACATGTTAATTTATTGTTTTTCCTTTTTGCCCTGCACTGTAATAGTCCACAATAAACAAAATGGACTTCAATAATAAGCCAACTGGGCTTCCAATAAGCTAGTTATGTTCTCATAATAAACAATTTGGGCTTCAGTAATAAGCTAACTGGCCTTCCAAAGTAAGCCAATATTCATGCACCGTTTTGGTATGGTGGCATGGTGCTATCATGAATATTAGACAATTACAATGAATACATGTTAATTTATTATATTTCCTTTTTGCTTTGCACTGTAATGGAACTTACTAACTTAGGATACGTGGTGCTTGTAACCGTTCCTAGGTCCAGTACAAAATGTAAATAAGAAGATTATTTTGCTCTTCAATTATGGATCTGTAGTTTTGGTGTGCTGATCTTGCAATTCTTGCAATCAGTTCGGGAACGAGTATATCTTAGTTCCTACAACAACACCATAGTGTCATAAAGGTGTCCGGCTTACCAGAAGTTTGACGCGTCATGGCTTGACTAATCTTAATTAGTATTTGTCAGTCAAAACATGATCATTTTACGCTG
>NW_020648415.1:152903-154083 GCF_003573695.1 Papaver somniferum
TTAAGACCATGCCGGCACTTAAAAAGTCTCATTAATACTAAATGTGCTTGACTGCTTTGAGCGGAAACCTTCTTCAAGCCTAAATTGTTAAAAGCGTATTATTGTTAATGGAGGAGTCCAAGTTTACAAGAAATAAACATACTATGAAGAGAGAAACATGACATAAAACATGTATGTTTTACTGCTACACGATTTTTACAACATCAAAAGCATATAAAAGAAAAGAAAATGAAGCATGTAACAACACTGATTCTATTTCACGTTGAAAAATCAGGACCACTAAGAAAACCAAAATCAAGCAGTCAAGCGCTTCTATCATGGTTTTTTTTACATAAACCATCTTAATGTTGTCCTAGGCACTAAGACATGCTTTTAGGTGATTAATAAGGTTTCTTTGATATATATTCCTACTCGAGTCAGGATTGATTATTGACAAATAGATAAGTTTCCCACTAGGAAGGCTACTTTGATCTTCGGTTTATCATTCCCCTTTCCTTGTCTAGTTAGAAGTTGTTAAAGCCGGTTTAGCTAAGATATATGAGGAGAGCAATAGGTTGTGATTTTACAACACTTTTCTACCCAAGAAGAAATTTAACCGTGACCTATATAAATAGCAAGTGAAGAATCAAGAAAACTGCAAACCAGTTGAAGAACAAGAAGAAATTCTAAACCAGTTGAAGAACAAGAATTCTGAGTTATGTCGAGCAAAGTTGGTCATGAAGGCCACCTAGTCCTACATCAACCCAAGATTTAAATCAATATCGTCCGCAAAAGGACGAACCGGATTCAAACCAGTCAATTCAAGATAAGACATCTGCAGTAGACGACAACAATGACAAGAACAACAACAACATCGGTTCCAGCTCAGATCAGGAGACACTTGACAGTTTACAGCAAGCCTATCACGTATGGGATTGGGTTTGGCCGTCGGAGGACGCGTCATGGAAGGTAACTGGCAAAAGTGAACGGGTGCTTTACGATGTGTTTTCTTGTTTTGAAACAAGTGAACGAATATGAGCTTCCCTCTTTAGGAAAAAAAGAAACAAACAAACAACATGTTTTCCCTTCGGCAAAGTTTATTGAATATGGAAGTTATACCTACGTTGTGCTTGATCCCTGGTCTAAGCAGCCGTTCATCGGTCCAGTACGATGTATATTAATTATTGTTTGTTTTTTTTTT
>NW_020648415.1:154093-159672 GCF_003573695.1 Papaver somniferum
TTTTTTTTTTGTTACTGTTGTTGATTTTCTTCCTGTGTTCCAAGAAAAAAATGCTGATTATAAACTTGTTTCAGTTTACGGAAATCATCACCATTCAATATAACTACTACACGTAAACCCCAGAAAACTAATAATCTTTCTTGCACTGATCTTGCAATGGGACGTGGCTTCTTCTTGCAATCAGTTTGAGAACGAGTGTGTCATAGTCCCTACTAGCCATAGTGCTATAATGATGTCCGGCTTAGCCCGACCTTTGATGCGAAATGGTTTAACTCATCTTAAGAGTGTGTGTCAGTGAACACATGGTCATCCTATGCTGCTCAAGACCATTCCGGCCCTTGGACCACCAAATTAACCCTTGACGAATGTTTTGTGGGTGTTATATAACAGGTCACACTATTATTTGGTTTTTACAAAATGGTCATATCTTTAATTAGTGTTAATAAAATAAACTTTTCCATCCGATTAACATTTTTGAAATACACAGTGTTATTTTTCCCAAAATACCCTTTCTCATTTAACTTAAGTGATTGAGGTGGTCGCCGCGACAGAAGCTTCACTAAGCCTCATAGGAGAAATGGTGAACCCTTAAGCTAAAAGCCATACAACGGTCCTGAACCCTTTAGTAAGGGTTTCCACCCTTTTACTGCACCATTGGCGAGAAGCATGGGGTGCTTAGAGCAGCTGCAGGCTTCACCACTTTTTATGTTCGTTGAGTCTATAGTGGTGCTTAGATCAGCTATAAGTTAGAATTAGCTAGGATCAGATATATGAATAAGTTAGTTGGTCATGACTGATCATCGAAATCAGTGGGTTTTTTTTTTAGTCTTAAATAGGGCAAATACTAATAAGAGAAGCCTAAATTACTGAGGAAAGTGAGGTACATAATCATGGATGTCCGACCGAAATAGAGTACAAAATTTCCATTTTAACGTGTGGAAAGACTAGCAACATTATTAAAAAAATTCAGTTTCAGTATGGAAGGAAAGAGTAGCAGCTGCTGCTAGATGGTGGTGCAATTTAATTCAGGGCATGAAACCGCCAATTCATAATCATCATGGAGATGAGAAAAACCTTGAAACCTCAATCCATATTTAATAGGTGTGAAGGTTGGGCCTCATCTGGCTATTGAGCTTGCCCTTGTAGTCTTTGGTACCCCGTCATATCTTCAAAAGCTAATAAAGCCTAAATTGATATCTCCCGGATGTTTTTGTTGTTCGGAAAGTAATTTGTTGTAATCTTCAGGTTACTTATGATTGGTCTCTTTAGTTTGATAAGCATCAGCGTTAATTTAGATAAGTTCAGTTTAGGTAGGATAAAAATTCAGTCAAATTGGTCATACTTATTTTCGAGTAATAGTGGTCCATGTGACGATCGACGACATCAACGAGTCACATGTTTCACTGTGCTAAAAATTCCGCAGCAGGCATCTGTAGTCAGGGAAAGTGGTTTTGCTTATTGCGACTAGTATGTAACAGAGAAGTTAATAATAATATCCAATTAACATCAATTCACTGTAAATCACATGGAGGACCATTTTCGTGGGATATATATCTTGGTTCAGTTTGCTGTCTAGTATTACCATGTGGATCATGATACATCCCATTTCTTTGACACCATCAGTAAAAAATAAAGAAAATCAACTACTAATCTAGTAGCATCACAGAATATATTTATACTTTTCCAATACACTTCTTAGAGTATTGGGTGCTATCTTGCATGCAGCCATGTACGTACCCAAAGCTGCAAAGCCATGGGATAATATGTTAAGAGGAATAAGGATTAAAGGATGGATGCTCCTCTTGGGCTGTGAAAGGGGTAAAAATGTTTCTGCAGATCAGTAGATATCCCTATCGTAAAATTTGCATAAAGAGTGGTAAAATAGATTACTGAGCAAACTAGAGAGTTACCATGTGAAGTTATTATTACTGTCATATATGCAGTCTCACATGTGTACGACGTGAAGCTTTTACTGATCGGTAGAAAATCAGTCAATTACTACTGCCCCATTTCTATAATTGTGGATATTTTAAACTTACATAAGAAAGCTAATGACGCCAACAATCCACACCTAAAAAGAAAAGGAAAAGATGACTCATTTGGAGCAAAAGAAATTGAAAGGATCTGGCTAGCGCAAGTTAATTAACAAGCTCTAACCCATCATTGATAAGGATCTAGCTCTAGCGCAAGTTGATGAACGCCCAACCAGAATCATTTAAGACTCACATTCATGACTGAAATTTCCTATTCAAAATCCGAAAGAAGATACGCCCATCCTCATCTATAAAAGAACACTATGCATTCTCTATTCCATCACCCCACAACTAAACCCAGTTCTACTACTTTATGCTAGTAACCATTTCCAATGTCTCTCTCCTACTTAGGCACCACAACAATCTCCTCTCCCACCACCACAATAAACACTTGCAGATCTGTATGTCTTTCAAACCGCACACCATATACCTGTTGTGAACTTAACCAACAAAATCCAGAACCTACACGCAATGGCGCTGTTGATAAGAGAAATGTGCTCTTAGGCCATTGTTGATAAGAGCAGCCGTGCTTCCATATAATAGAATATATGAAAGCACCGTTGTTGTTGCTAACAATGCTTTTGGAGATCCACTACGACCGTTTAACTCTTCAACTTGTCACCTCGCAACCGATGATGAAACCAAAGAAAAAATTGATGGTTGTCCACGTTATTCCACTACGACTTCAAACCACCATCAGCCGGAGATCCATTGCGACTCCGAAAACCTGCCCACAAGTATAATTCTGATGACATTGCAAAATTTGAGGCGGCCATTACTAAGATGAAATCATTACCAGATGACCATCCATGGAGCTTCAAGCAACAAGCTGCCATTCACTGCACTTACTGTAATGGAGCTTTTGATCAGTTGAACACAAAAATCCAACTTCAAGTTCATGGAAGTTAGGTTTTTGTATTCAACTGATCAAAAGCACATCCCTTCCATGGCATCGGTATTATCTCTACTTTTGGGAGAGAATTCTTGGAAAACTCATATGTGATGATACTTTTGCTATCCCTTATGTGGTCTTCATGACCAGATCTGAGGAGGTTATTATTGTTTGTAGTATTTTAGTTTAGGCTATTCGGCTTCCCTATCTTCTTCTCTGATCTTTTTTTTTTTTTTGCTATTTTTCCTTTATCCCTTTCGAAATCGGAATCACAACTTCATCAATAGTTTAGGTTGATTATGAGTGTTTGAGATCATGATGGACCAGTTGGGGTTTTTAGTTTGCATCAAAGCAAACGATTTCATCGCTACGATTTCAGATGGAAGTATTCTAAGCAGAGGGTGGCGGTGATTGCTGGGAGACCTGCTTTACCTAAATCATCCCTTTTTTGATGATTTCACTGGGATTTCTGTGCTTATGCAGAGAAGAATTCATCATGGGGTTCTTGATCTTGTTACTGGGTTCCTACTATTGTAAAAGAGTTGTGGTTCTTTTTTGTGCTAATCCATAAAAAAGAACAAGTTCTGTTTCAAAATCACTGAGTTCTTCACACTACTTGCTTACAGGGAAGAAAAAGTGGCGACGATTTTGTAACGGTGGTTGGAATTATGATTTGGATGGGTTCCGGTGGATGTGGCGGCAGGATTAGGGAATAAACTCTACCCAAATTTGTAACACGAGTATGAGGAAGAACATACAAGTACAACCATTCATCATTCACAAAACCCCTATCCGGATTAATTCCCCAGGATTCTTGAACACCAAATATAAGGATTACCAAAAGCAAAAACTTCATTCATACGCATTTCAACTAAATTAGTTTCAGTGAAATCTGGCTCCTTGCTTTTCAGAGGAATGCAAGTTCATATGTCGCAGCAAGTTCCATTGAAGAAAGCAGACCCTTGATTCCTATTACCCTAATAAATCCTAGCCGTCAAAAACTAAAACCCTAACTACTTAAACTCAGCAGCTTCGCTCAAATCTCTTTTCTTCTTTCGCTTCTCTCACTCTCACCAGTTGCCTCCGCCACTGCTCAGTACTCACCACCTACATCACCACCTCTCCATCGAGAGCACTACCACCTCTAGTAAGCAGTTTCCTATTTTATTTCTCCTCCTCTCGTTTCGTCTTTAGATTTTCTTTTTTTTTTTCTTTTTCTTGCATTTCTAGGGTTTCTTCTTCTGTTTGGGTTTAGGGTTTCAATTTGTTGAAGTAAACCAACCGATAGATTTCTTTTTAATTTCTGTTTATCAAACGATTTTTGTTGTCAATCGATATGGGTTTTAATTATTTTTTCTGTTTTTTCTTTATATGCAGAAAGACTGAGAGGAGCAGCAGGAGTTCTTCATCTGTATAGTTGCGTTAATACTTTGAGGAGCAGGTAACAGATTTTTCTTTTCCATCCAGAGATTTTTCTTTGTTTTTATTGATGTTCATGTCATGTGCTCTAGAGTTGTTCTCTTAATCCAGGATATATGGGATATTTGCAAGTGTTCATGTTTCAGTTTTGTAGGCTCCTTTAGCCGGTTTATTTATTCATGTGTTCCCCAAGACTCATCCCTGCTGCTTTTGGTTTGCACAGTTAACAGACGTTTGTTCTCAAACCTTATTTCCTCAAAAGGGAGCGCAGAAAAGCATGGGATAATTTGGAAAAATCTTTTAGCCGGTTTATTTATTCATGTGTTCCCCAAGACTCATCCCTGCTGCTTTTGGTTTGCACAGTTTACAGACGTTTGTTCTCAAACCTTATTTCCTCAAAAGGGAGCGCAGAAAAGCATAGGATAATTTGGAAAAATCTTCAGCTCAGGTGTGATTTTATCTGTTTTGTATTAATCTTTCCTTACATTTGCATGTGCTCCATGCATGTTTTTTTAATACTTTAGTCAGTAGGAATCTTGAAAAACCAAATTCCTAGTTCTGATTAAGGTTGTAGGAATCTTGTTCTTCCGAGAACAAGATATATATATATATATTTTCTCGGTTCTTATTAAGTGGTCACAGAACGGCTCCAGTATGGCTCATTATACTGTATGGTATAATTGAAATCTGTTACCATCAAATATATAACTCAACTAATTAGTCCTAGTCGTTGTAGTCATCGGTGTTGTTTTAGTCTCGCTAGTGTTTTCAGTTTAAAACTTTAAATGTATTAGGGACTCTATCCCTGCATTGTTTGTGTGTTCTTAAAACATGTACGAACTGCTTCTTTAAGAAATTTAACTGCTTCAATTTGTTGTTACTTCATGGCTCTTTTTAAGTTTAAGTATGCTTATGCGCCTCTCTCCATTGGACCCGTTGTGCAGCCCTAGTTCTTAGTTATGTATCTCAATTGTGAAACTTTTTTATTTTTTTAATCTCGATTATTTTGACTATGGAATCTGTTAGTTGGAACCTAGCATTGTTGGAATAAGATAAGCACCAGTGTTCATTTAGAATTATCTGATCACCTGTAATCTGTACATGCAGTACAAAGTTTGTTGTACTATTCTACTTGTGCCCTTTCTTGATATACGACTTGTATGATGAAACCTAGGGTTTCAACTAATGTTTCCTGCTTTTTCGTTAATTTGATCTTGATTTTGTTCTACTTATCT